>NC_143025.1:87290000-87497500 GCF_057628025.1 Oncorhynchus mykiss | reverse complement strand
AGGTTAATGAAATACAAATGGTATAGAGAGAAATAGTCCTATAATTCCTATAATAACTACAACCTAATACTGCTTACCTGGGAACATTGAAGACTCATGTTAAAAGGAACCACCAGCTTTCATATGTTCTCATGTTCTGAGCAAGGAACTGAAACGTTAACTTTCTTACATGGCACATATTGCACTTTTACTTTCTTCTCCAAAACTTTGTTTTTGCATTATTTAAACCAAATTGAACATGTTTCATTATTTACTTGAGCTTAAATAGAATTTATTGATCTATTATATTAAGTTAAAATAAGTGTTCATTTAGTATTGTTGTAATTGTCATTATCACAAAAAACATAAATTAATCGGCCGATTAATCGGTATCGGCTTTTTGGTCCTCCAATAATCGGTATCGGCGTTGAAAAATCATAATCGGTCGACCTCTAGTCTGGAGGTTGTTACCGGGATGTGGAACATCTCTGATTTAAATAAGCATTGATGAAAATTTATCTATCAGTCCAATCAGTGCTTAACCGACACAAAGTGGTTTAACGAGGCACAATGTGAGTTTTATGTCTCAATTCTCCCCAGGCGTGCACTGCTCTGGCTGCGTATAAGGCATTGTGTTGGTGTCTGTGAGCTAGAGGGAGTATGATCCATATTTCGTACACTAGATCACTTGTTGATGGCTAGATTTCTGAGTGAAATGTTCAGTTATCATACCTTGGTGAGTGTTGTATTTTTCATCCCTGGGGTTTCTCCCGGCTTGGTCGACTTAATAAACAAAACAAACAAAAACTGGTAAAAAGCAGTGTTCAACTAGATATTAAAATGTGTTCTCTGTGGATTTAAACGGCCTCAATGAAAACTCCTTGTCGATTATAAATTACACGCAGGGTTGCTGTAAGGCCACCTGTTACGATGAACGACTATTGACAGACGTGTCTAACATGAGATCCCGGTGTATCCAAAATGACACCCTATTCCCTATGTAATGTACTGCTTTAGCGAAGGGGGAGCCACCTGCTCTGTTCCTCAACACAATATTGGTGTAGGGGTCATCGGAAATGACCCCTCATTCCCTGTCTACTTTAGACCAGTGCTCAGATAGGCTCACCTCACCATGAGTCACTCAGTCAGATTACTGTCCTCCAGGTGGGTGTCCCTAGTCACTGTCAGATTGTTGTCCTTTAGGTGGGTGTCCCTAGTCACTGTCAGATTGCTGTCCTCTAGGTGGGTGTCCCTAGTCACTGTCAGATTGTTGTCCTCTGGGTGGGAGTCCCTAGTCACTGTCAGATTGCTGTCCTCTAGGTGGGTGTCCCTAGTCACTGTCAGATTGTTGTCCTCGAGGTGGGTGTCCCTAGTCACTGTCAGATTGCTGTCCTCTAGGTGGGTGTCACTGTCAGATTGCTGTCCTCTAGGTGGGTGTCCCTAGTCACTGTCAGATTGTTGTCCTCTAGGTGGGTGTCTCAGTCAGATTGCTGTCTTCTAGGTGGGTGTCCCTAGTCACCGTCAGATTGCTGTCCTCTAGGTGGGTGTCCCTAGTCAGCGTCAGATTGCTGTCCTCTAGGTGGGTGTCCCTGTCAGATTGCTGTCTTCTAGGTGGGTGTCCCTAGTCACTGTCAGATTGCTGTTCTCTAGGTGGGTGTCCCTAGTGACCGTCAGATTGCTGTCCTCTAGGTGGGTGTCCCTAGTCACCGTCAGATTGCTGTCCTCTAGGTGGGTGTCCCTAGTGACCGTCAGATTGCTGTCTTCTAGGTGGGTGTCCCTAGTCACCGTCAGATTGCTGTCCTCTAGGTGGGTGTCCCTGGCAGATTGCTGTCTTCTAGGTGGGTGTCCCTGTCAGATTGCTGTCTTCTAGGTGGGTGTCCCTAGTCACTGTCAGATTGCTGTCTTCTAGGTGGGTGTCCCTAGTCTCTGTCAGATTGCTCTCCTCTGGGTGGGTGTCACTGTCAGATTGCTGTCTTCTAGGTGGGTGTCCCTAGTCACTATCAGATTGCTGTCCTCTAGGTGGGTGTCCCTAGTCACTGTCAGATTGCTGTCTTCTAGGTGGGTGTCCCTAGTCACCGTCAGATTGCTGCCCTCTTGGTGGGTGTCCCTGTCAGATTGCTCTCTTCTAGGTGGGTGTCCCTAGTCATTGTCAGATTGCTGTCCTCTAGGTGGGTGTCCCTAGTCACCGTCAGATTGCTGTCCTCTAGGTGGGTGTCCCTAGTGACTGTCAGATTGCTGTCTTCTAGGTGGGTGTCCCTAGTCACCGTCAGATTGCTGTCCTCTAGGTGGGTGTCCCTAGTCATCGTCAGATTGCTGTCCTCTAGGTGGGTGTCCCTAGTCACTGTCAGATTGCTGTCCTCTAGGTGGGTGTCTCTTTGTTCTCTGTAACACTCCTGGCACATATGCAGTGTTTGAAATGTAATTCATGTAATGTAATTAACAGGAGAGTAATTCATGTAATGTAATTAACAGGAGAGGTCATGTTGATGTGATCCAGAAACCGAACAGTCGTGATGGGTTAGCTACTGTAGCCCAGAGACCCATAAGCCATATGAGTCACCTTAGGTGGGTGTCCCTGGTCACCTCAAATCACTGTCACTGCCAGATCACTGTCCCCTAGGTGGGTGTCCATGGTCACTCAGTCAGATCGGTGTCCCTGGTCACCTCGGATCACTGTCCGCTAGGTGGGTGTCCCTAGTCACTCAGATCACTGTCCCCTAGGTGGGTGTCCTGGTGGTCTGGTGCACATCCCCGAAGCAGTTGTAATATAAAGGTTGTGTTAACAAAAGAGCATTCAGAGGATCTCTCATGATACTTTTCAATTGGGATTATTTCACTGATCAGATCAAAGGTACACAAGCAGCACACAATACAGTAGCAAGGTCAACACTGATCCATTCACAATACAGTAGCAAGGTCAACACCGATCCATTCACAATACAGTAGCAAGGTCAACACCGATCCATTTGCAATACAGTAGCAAGGTCAACACCGATCCATTCACAATACAGTAACGAGGTCAACACCGATCCATTCACAATACAGTAGCAAGGTCAACACCGATCCATTCACAATACAGTAGCAAGGTCAACACCGATCCATTCACAAAAAAGCAAGGTCAACACCGATCCCATTCACAATACAGTAGCAAGGTCAACACCGATCCATTCACAATACAGTAACGAGGTCAACACCGATCCATTCACAATACAGTAGCAAGGTCAACACCAATCCATTCACAATACAGTAGCAAGGTCAACACCGATCCATTCACAAAAAAGCAAGGTCAACACCGATCCCATTCACAATACAGTAGCAAGGTCAACACCGATCCATTCACAATACAGTAACGAGGTCAACACCGATCCATTCACAATACAGTAGCAAGGTCAACACCGACCCATTCACAATACAGTAACAAGGTCAACACCGACCCATTCACAATACAGTAACAAGGTCAACACCGATCCATTCACAATACAGTAGCAAGGTCAACACCGATCCCATTCACAATACAGTAACAAGGTCAACACCGACCCATTCACAATACAGTAGCAAGGTCAACACCGATCCATTCACAATTACAAGTCTTCATCACCAGACCTTCTGACGAACAAAGGCACATTAGCTTATATAGGAAACATTTGACATGAAGAGGTGTGTGATAGTGCAACAGTATACAGCATTACTCATCCTCACAGATATATCTATGACCACTAGTTACTGTGATTTGAGCTAGCACACTTCCATTGCTATCCGTACAGTACAGTTGCAGTTGCAGCAATGTGCAGCAATGTGCATATTCAATATGTACATCACGCTTTCCCAAACTCAGTTCTGCCTCAGAGTGCACATTTTGTTTTTGTTGTTGTGGGTTTAATGCCATATGGGCCACATTTGCTAAACATATCTGCTGTACAAAAAGTTATTTTAGATAAAAGGGTCTGCTGCTGCTGAATGTCCAAATACGTATATATTCTCTATTCCACACTACATCATGTCATCTTGCTGTTGATGGCCGGGTTCTGTCCGCACCAGTACAACTTATCCTCCCCTCTCTTCTTCCTCCACTGACACATCAACAGCATCTTAAAGGTCTTCTGAAAAGTCTTATTACACAACGCGTAACACATGGGGTTGATGGTGCTGTTGACATAGCAGAGCCAGTAGCCCAGGTGCCAGAGAGACACAGGGATACAGTCAGAACAGAAGGTGGAGATGAGCACCATGATGTTGTACGGCGTCCATGTTAGGATGAAGGCCAGGAGGATGGCACTGAGGGTCTGAGCAGCTTTCTTCTCCTTGATGAGGACCATCCTCTTCCTCTTGGTGATCTGGCTCTTCAGGGAGGGGTCCATGGGCTTGGGGGTGGTGGTGGTGGTGTGGGATGATGGAGAGGAGTTCTGGTGGTGGTTCTGACCTATCTGGTCAGACTCAGAGGGACATGGAGGAGCTGTTTTGAGGTCTGTGTTGTTGGTGATTTTGTCATTCTGAGGAGGGCTGCTGGTATCTTTCGAGACCAATTTGAACTTGTAAGAGATTCCCTTCTTGCTGAGTTTTTTCAGCGGTGGAGTGGCGGTCTGGAAATACTCGCCTTCTTCGTTATCACCGTAATCGGCGGCCGTCTGTCCTTTCTCTGTCTGACTTTGAACTTGACCTTTGATTGTCCCCTGAGAGGTTGCCGCGGAAACAGGATGGTGAGTCTCCTCCTCCTCGGACGAGGTGTAGCTGTTAAAGGAGGTGATCTGGTCAGCATGGGCCCAGGCCAGCTCGTCCGACCGGGTCGTGGTCTTGGTGACGTTGCTCTGGTTGGACGAGGACCATGAGGCCTGGTTCCTCCTGTCCCTCCTGTCGTTACTGGAGCCAAAACAGGACTGTAACATAACTGTTTTCTGGGGTTTATTAACAGTCTCTGGGTGACCAGATGTGGTAAGACCCTGCAGCTCAGCCAGGTCCTTGGTGCGTTTCTCTGTCTCCTTGTAGATCCTACTGTAGAGGAGGGTCATGATGGAGACAGGGATGTAGAACGCTGCGATGGCCGTGCCAAACGTGATCACCGGCTCGGAGAAGAACTGGATCTGGCACTGGTCTGCCGGGACCGTCCTCTCTCCCGCAAAGTACTGCCAGCACAGGATAGGCGGCGCCCAGAGGACAAACGACACCAACCACGCTAAGCCAATCATAATAGCCGCTCTCTTCGGCGTCCTCTTGGCTCTATAGGTCAGCGGCCTTGTGATGGAGAAGTATCTGTCGAAACTGATGACTAACAAGTTCATAACGGAGGCATTGCTGGCCACATAATCCAGGGCTAACCAGAGGTCACAGGCTAGGTTCCCTAAGGACCAATAGCCCATTAGGATGTATGAGGTGTATAAGTTCATGGACAGGGCTCCTATTATGAGGTCAGCGAAGGCTAAGCTGAGAAGGTAGTAGTTGTTGACTGTCTTTAGTTGACTGTTGACCTTGAACGACAGCATCACCAGAACATTGCCTACGACTGTTATAAGGCTGACGATGGCCGATATGGTCGCTATGGTGATGACCTCCCATAGGTTGTGTGGGACAGGCTGAATGTCTGATGTGTTGCCATCAAATGTTGAGTTTTGGATCTGGAGGTCCTCAACATCCATTTTGTTGGTTTAGTGGCTGTCTCGCTATGTTACAGTGAGGAGATAGGTATGGAATTGTGTCTTTGTGGCTCCATTATTATTTACTGTGGGCTCCCCTGAAAGAAAAGAAAATACAAGGATAAGACACACTATCTACTGTATATGTCAGTGTATCTTTCAAAATCAGTTTTCTGTTTGGTTTTAAGTATTTAAACATTAATTTGTCGTTCATGTTTTTCATATCTTGGAGTCCTTACATTTTGGAGTCATACAACTATTCATTATTTGTCAGGCGGAACCAATGACGCAGCCTGTCGAACGTAGCCTTTTTTCGGGGGATGATATTACATGTAACACCAATAGCTTTGTATTGGCGTTACACTCTAAACAGTACAACGTTCATTTGATACCGATGGAGGGAAGACCGAACAGGGGCCGTCAAACTAGCTGGAAGAGAGGTGGAGGTGGAGGTGGAGCTGGAGCTGGAGCTGGAGCGGGAGCGGGAGGGGGAGGTGGAGGTGGAGCTGGAGCTGGAGCTGGAGGGGGAGCTGGAGCGAGGGGTGGAGGGGGAGCTGGAGCGAGGGGTGGAGGGGGAGCTGGCGGGGGAAGTGATAGCGGGACCTCGGGTGGTGAACACAGGGCCCGGGGAAGAGGACGATATGGAACTGGAAGGGGAAAAAGGGATCATTATCGAGGCCGTGGCCGTGGCTATCAACCTACCCCATTTGGAAGGGTGAGGAGCTGATTAAAGTTCTGTATAGCACGCTCAAATAACTGTTGTTGCAATAACGATAATCCGTTTATTAGCTAACTTAGTTAGCCGAAATGTTAAACATCTCCGGATAGTCTTTGAGCAAAAATGAGCTAGCTATCGAAACGTTTTTCAATTTCAAGTAGTGGTGGGGAGTCGACTCCAAAATAATCGATTCCTCCTTGCCTGTCGACTCTCATTTCTGGGTGTCAAGAGATTCAGTATTTTTGCAACGGAGGAAATACAAACGCAACAATTTCTACAACCCATCATGTAGGTGAAAACCTACAGGATGGTGTCTCTCTAGGAACAGGGTTGGAGTGAAAACCTACAGGATGGTAGCTCTCCAGGAACAGGGTAGGAGTGAAAACCTACAGGATGGTGTCTCTCTAGGAACAGGGTTGGAGTGAAAACCTACAGGATGGTGTCTCTCTAGGAACAGGGTTGGAGTGAAAACCTACAGGATGGTAGCTTCCCAGGAACAGGGTTGGAGTGAAAACCTACAGGATGGTAGCTCTCCAGGAACAGGGTTGGAGTGAAAACCTACAGGATGGTATCTCTCCAGGAACAGGGTAGGAGTGAAAACCTACAGGATGGTGTCTCTCTAGGAACAGGGTTGGAGTGAAAACCTACATGATGGTATCTCTCCAGGAACAGGGTAGGAGTGAAAACCTACAGGATGGTGTCTCTCTAGGAACAGGGTTGGAGTGAAAACCTACAGGGTGGTATATCTCCAGGAACAGGGTTGGAGTGAAAACCTACAGGATGGTAGCTCTCCAGGAACAGGTTAGGAGAACCCTGTCCTAGGCAATAGATCGCAAAGCAGCATCCTGACTAAAACTTTTTGAAAATGGCAAGTTCACTTTCTCATCCGTAAACACAGTTGAGTGTAAATACGGTTCAGCAGCTGAAATCAGCAGGATGTGGAGCGTTGTTATCAGGAAGGACGTCTACCATGGATGGATCACTAAAATAATGATTAGGATCACACTTCATCATTTTAAATATTACGTGGGAGACCTATACATTTGGCAGTCAAGCACAATGTACCCCAGGCTTCTGTCATAAGTCAATTCAATTTGAAATACATGTATAATTACACGAGGCAGTTTGGGAAAAACGTATCCTGTGTGAATGGTCCTCTGGAATAACGCACATGCTTGGATAATAATTACAAAACCAACGTCTCTAGTAATACCCGCCTGTATGGGGCTATAACATGGCAGAGAATAGGCTTAAGGACCATTTAGGCTTGATCTGAAAATGTGGTCGGAGGTGCCGTACGGATGGTGTGACGCAACCGCGGAGCCTCCGAAGGCATGCAGAGGACAGATTGAGCTGTGTACCACATTGCCAAGCGCAGCCCACATTTTGTAAGAGTGTGGAGGGCTCCGTATAACTCCACATTGACATGTGCTTTGAATTCTAAATAAATCACTGACAGTGTCACCAACAAAGACGAAGAGACTTGCTTGGGCCATACTGACCAGTCTCTAAGGTGCAGGGTAGAGTGCCGGGTGGGAGCCGGCTAGAACAGTCACTGAGGCTAGTGGTGACTGTTTAACAGTCTGATGGCCTGGAGATAGAATCTGTTTTTCAGTCTCTCCGTCTCAGCTTTGAGGCACCTGTACTGTCTAACCTTCTAGAATCTAGATGGTAGTGGGGTGAACAGGCCTTGGCTGTGGTGGCTGAGGTCCTTGATGATCTTGGCCTTCCTGTGACACCGGGTGCTGTAGATATCCTGGAAAGCAGGCAGTTTGCCTGGTGTTGTGGTCAATGTTGTTGGTGTTGCTATGCACAGTGCCTCGCATGCCAAATGCCCAGTGACCGAGTGCCACTTCTCACCTCGGCAGGGATGTAAATATGTTCATTTATTTTTTTTGGGGGGGGGGATCAACACATTTTAATCAATGTCAATGTCCTCATTCAACATCATTTTCACACATGGAAAAAGTTGGAGATGACCTTCAACTGTAAACTTGAGAGAACTCAACAAAAGTACTTTAGATGTGCACCTGTCAATCATTTACATATGTTGCGTTCATTTTGATTTCTTTGGTGTGTCTTTCTCTGTCCTACTGACTCTTCTGTTGATACTGCAGGGTCAGGATGAAGGGAACAGGATGGATGAGGATGAGGATGAGGGGATGGAGGTTTTCACCAAGAGGAAATTGGAGTCTAACTGGGATCGTTACAAGGAGTCAGAGAAGGAGGAGCCTAGTGATGATACGCCCACACAGAGAGGGACTGACTACCACGTCCTCCTCGAATCAGCAGGTAAGGAATACATGAGGTTTTCCCTGGAAATGGCCTGGCCAGTGTGGTTCTGACAACATATTCAGCTCTGTGCTGACTGACAGTCAGAATATTCTTGCTTGTGTTGCTGGTCTTTGATGTCAGTCTGCCTGTCACTTAGGTTAGTCTTATAACATGTGACAGTTTCAGAAGACGCGCCTCTGTCTGTCTTTATGTGGCCCAGGCAGAACAGAATAAACGTGGCAGACACTTAGCTACACATTGTGTTGGGAAGGCAGACAGAGGAATATCATATTCCTCAGTGACGGCACTAGGTTCATGCTTGGCGAATGAGAAGCAGGCCTAATACTTAACATTGGTCATTGTTCTCCAATTCTAAATCCTGTGAATATCTAGAGAAGAGGTCCTTCACTGACACAGCATAGCCTAGATATTCTAGCCTAGATATTCTAGCCTAATTCAACTCCCTGACATAGTAGAAGTAGCACAAGGCAGGCGCATAACATTAAATATGTATCCTTTTATTTTGGGTTGAAAAAGTGTGTATATATAATCTGTTGGCATATTCAAGAAAGGACTAAAACAACTTAGTGCCTCTTTTAAAGCGACATAATTTGCACTTTCTACTCAGACCAAACCCTAATACACCCTGTCTCACTTTTCAATGACCCTTTAATCCCTGTATCCTCTCTGAATGGTGAGTTATGTAGTAGCACTGGTTTCCTCAGCTCTCCCTCGTTTAACGGTTTTATTCTCATTTTCATGAGGTTCCTGTCCTCAGAGTCCGCAGGATAATCGATATTAATCAGGGTTATTTGTGTCGTCTGTTTCTGAGGAGTAACGATGTGTAGAATTGCAGGAGACTAGCTATAAAACAGCACAAATTTGTCTCCGCCCGTGGCAAAGTCTGTAGAATTGCAGGAGACTAGCTATAAAACAGTACAAATTTGTCTCCGCCCGTGGCAAAATCTGTAGAATTGCGGACCAAGAGGACAGCCTTTAACATTTTCGATCAGAGATTTTCCTCTCTCTCTCTTTCTGCCTTTCTCCCCTTCCCCCCCTCTCTCCCTGCCCTCCCTCTGCCACTCTCCCCTTCTCTCCCTGCCCTCCCTCTGCCACTCTCCCCTTCTCCCCTCCCCCCCTCTCTCCCTGCCCTCCCTCTGCCACTCTCCCCTTCTCCCCCCCCCCCCTTCTCTCCCTGCCCTCCCTCTGCCACTCTCCCCTTCTCCCCCCCCCCCCTCTCCCTGCCCTCCCTCTGCCACTCTCCCCTTCTCTCCCTGCCCTCCCCCTCCCTCTTTCTCCCTCTATGTAACAGATGTCAGAGGGTTACTGTGGTGATGTGTTGACCTGGTGTCCCCTCTCTCCTCTCTGATGGTTACTGTGGTGATGTGTTGACCTGGTGTCTCCTCTCTGATGGTTACTGTGGTGATGTGTTGACCTGGTGTCCCCCCTCTGATGGTTACTGTTGTGAGGTGTTGACCTGGTGTCCCCTCTCTCCTCTCTGATGGTTACTGTGGTGATGTGTTGACCTGGTGTCCCCTCTCTCCTCTCTGATGGTTACTGTGGTGATGTGTTGACCTGGTGTCTCCTCTCTGATGGTTACTGTGGTGATGTGTTGACCTGGTGTCTCCTCTCTGATGGTTACTGTGGTGATGTGTTGACCTGGTGTCCCCTCTCTGATGGTTACTGTGGTGAGGTGTTGACCTGGTGTCCCCTCTCTCCTCTCTGATGGTTACTGTGGTGAGGTGTTGACCTGGTGTCCCCTCTCTCCTCTCTGATGGTTACTGTGGTGATGTGTTGACCTGGTGTCCTCTCTCTCCTCTCTGATGGTTACTGTGGTGATGTGTTGACCTGGTGTCTCCTCTCTGATGGTTACTGTGGTGATGTGTTGACCTGGTGTCCCCTCTCTCCTCTCTGATGGTTACTGTGGTGATGTGTTGACCTGGTGTCCCCTCTCTGATGATTACTGTGGTGATGTGTTGACCTGGTGTCCCCTCTCTCCTCTCTGATGGTTACTGTGGTGATGTGTTGACCTGGTGTCCCCTCTCTCCTCTCTGATGGTTACTGTGGTGATGTGTTGACCTGGTGTCCTCTCTCTCCTCTCTGATGGTTACTGTGGTGATGTGTTGACCTGGTGTCCCCTCTCTCCTCTCTGATGGTTACTGTGGTGATGTGTTGACCTGGTGTCTCCTCTCTGATGGTTACTGTGGTGAGGTGTTGACCTGGTGTCCCCTCTCTCCTCTCTGATGGTTACTGTGGTGATGTGTTGACCTGGTGTCCCCTCTCTGATGGTTACTGTGGTGATGTGTTGACCTGGTGTCTCCTCTCTGATGGTTACTGTGGTGATGTGTTGACCTGGTGTCCCCTCTCTCCTCTCTGATGGTTACTGTGGTGATGTGTTGACCTGGTGGCTCCTCTCTCCTCTCTGATGGTTACTGTGGTGATGTGTTGACCTGGTGTCCCCTCTCTCCTCTCTGATGGTTACTGTGGTGATGTGTTGACCTGGTGTCTCCTCTCTGATGGTTACTGTGGTGATGTGTTGACCTGGTGTCCCCTCTCTCCTCTCTGATGGTTACTGTGGTGATGTGTTGACCTGGTGTCCCCTCTCTCCTCTCTGAGGGTTACTGTGGTGATGTGTTGACTACCAGATTAGTCTAGGTAAAGGAGAGGGAGAGGACCAGTTCACTACCAGATTAGTCTAGGTAAAAGAGAGAGAGAGGACCAGGCCACTACCAGATTAGTCTAGGTAAAGGAGAGAGAGAGGACCAGTCCACTACCAGATTAGTCTAGGTAAAGGAGAGAGGACCAGGCCACTACCAGATTAGTCTAGGTGAAGGAGAGAGGACCAGTCCACTACCAGATTAGTCTAGGTAAAAGAGAGAGAGAGGACCAGGCCACTACCAGATTCGTCTAGGTAAAGGAGAGAGAGAGGACCAGTCCACTACCAGATTAGTCTAGGTAAAGGAGAGAGAGAGAGGACCAGTCCACTACCAGATTAGTCTAGGTAAAGGAGAGGGAGAGGACCAGTCCACTACCAGATTAGTCTAGGTAAAGGAGAGAGGACGAGGCCACTACCAGATTAGTCTAGGTGAAGGAGAGAGGACCAGTCCACTACCAGATTAGTCTAGGTAAAGGAGAGAGGACCAGGCCACTACCAGATTAGTCTAGGTAAAGGAGAGAGAGAGGACCAGTCCACTACCAGATTAGTCTAGGTAAAGGAGAGAGGACCAGTCCACTACCAGATTAGTCTAGGTAAAGGAGAGAGAGAGGACCAGTCCACTACCAGATTAGTCTAGGTAAACGAGAGAGAGAGGACCAGTCCACTACCAGATTAGTCTAGGTGAAGGAGAGAGGACCAGTCCACTACCAGATTAGTCTAGGTAAAGGAGAGAGAGAGGACCAGTCCACTACCAGATTAGTCTAGGTAAAGGAGAGGGAGAGGACCAGTCCACTACCAGATTAGTCTAGGTAAAGGAGAGAGAGAGAGGACCAGTCCACTACCAGATTAGTCTAGGTGAAGGAGAGAGGACCAGGCCACTACCAGATTAGTCTAGGTGAAGGAGAGAGGACCAGTCCACTGCTCTCCAGAGGACTCTTAATTGAACGTGGACAGAAATGTGTTTAAGAGGTGTTTTTCTGGGCACAGAAGGAGCCACCTCCCCTGTTTTTTTCTCCTCTCCTCTCCTCTCTTCTCTCTCTCTCTCTCTCTCTCCCCTGTAGCAGTGCAAGTTGTTTGTCATGCTGTAGCCTAACTGCTGTGTTGAATTATTCTCTCGTGTATGGTCTGGAGAACAGGACACACTGTTTGGGACAGAGCAGATCACATTCCTTCAACTCTCATAATAGCCTGTTTACACCCTATCTTTTACACCCTATCTTTTTACTATGTTCAGTATGTAGATTATACCCTGAGTGAGCAAAACATTAGGATCTCCCCCTTTTGTACCTCAGAACAACTCTACAAGGTGTCGACAGCGTTCCACAGGGATGTTGGCCCATGTTAATTCCAATGCTTCCCACAGTTGTGTCAAGTTGGCTGGATATCCTTTGGGTGGTGCACCATTCTTGATACATACAGGAAACTGTTGAGTGTGCAAAACCCAGCAGCGTTGCAGTTCTTGACACACTCAAACCGATGTGCCTGGCACCTACTACCCTACCCCGTTCAAAGGCACTTAAATATGTTGTCTTCCCCATTCACATTCTGAATGGCACTCATACACAATCCATGTCTTAAAATGCCTTCTTTAACCTGACTCATCCCCAATCTACACTGATTGAAGTGGATTTAACCAGTGATATTAACACGGGATCATAAGTAGAGTTAACACTTATATTAATACACTGAACAACAATATAAAACACAACATGTAAAGTGTTGGTCCCTTGTTTCATGAGCTGAAATAAAAGATCCCAGAAATGTTCCATGCGTACACAAAGCTTATTTCTCTGCAATTTTGTGCACACATTAGTTTACATCCCTGTTAGTGAGCATTTCTCCTTTGCAAAGAATATCCATCCACCTGACAGGTGTGACATGTCAAGAAGCTGATTAAACAGCATGATCGTTACAAAGGTGCACCTTGTGCTGTGGACAATAAAAGGCCACAAAAATGTGCAGTGTTGTCGCACAGCACAATGCAACAGATGTCTCAAGTTTTTTGAGGGAGGGTGCAATTGGCATGCTGCCTGCAGGAATGTCCACCAGAGCGGTTGCCAGAGAATTGAATGTTAATTTCTCTACCATAAGGCGCCTCCAACGTCGTTTTAGAGAATTTGGCAGTACGTCCAACCGGCCTCACAACCGCAGACCATGTGTATCCACGCCAGGCCAGGACCTCCACGTCTGAGAACGTCTGAGACCAGCCAATGAAACTGGTTTTGCACAACCCAATAATTTCTGCACCAACTGTCAGAAACCGTCTCAGTGATGCTCATCTGCTCGTCATCCTCACCAGGGTCTTGACCTGAATACAGTCCGGCGTCGTAACTGAGTTCAGTGGGTAAATGCTCCCCTTCGATGACCACTGGCACTCTGGAGAAATGTGCTCTTCTTGGATGAATCCCAGTTTCAGCTGTACCAGGCAGGTGGCAGCGTGTATGGTGTCGTGTGGGCGAGTGGTTTGCAGATGTCATCGTTGTGAACAGAGTTTCCCATGGTGGCGGTGAGGTTATGGTATGGGCAGGCATAAGCTACGGACAACAAACACAATTGCATTTTACCGATGGCCATTTGAATGCACAGAGATACCATGACGAGATCCTGAGGCCCATTGTCGTGCCATTCATCTGCTGTCATCACCTCATGTTTCAGCATGATAATGCACGGCCCCATGTCACAAGGGTCTGTACACAATTCCTGGAAGCTGAAAATGTCCCAGTTCTTCCATGGCCTGCAAACTCACCAGACATGTCGCCCATTGAGCATGTTTGGAACACTCTGGATCGATGTCTACGACAGTGTTCCAGATCCTGCCAATATCCAGTAACTTCTCTGTCATTGAAGGAGTGAATCAACATTCCACAGCCCACAACCAACAGACTGATCAACTTCATGCAAAGGAGATGTGTCACGCTGCTTAAGGCAAATGGTGGTCAACAACCTGATCAACTCTAATAGAAGGAGATGAGTCTCACTGCATGAGGCATATGGTCACACCAGATACTGACTGGTTTTCTGATCTGCGTTTATATTTTTGTTCAGTGTAGCTTTGGATACATATTTCTTCCTTCTTTCTGTAAGTTTAACAAACCTTGCCTTGTGCTTTGAAATTCTGTTACCAAAAACCCACATTTTTCAAATCTATATTTATACTTTAAAGAGGGAGGATAAGGAAAGTTCACAGAAGTAACAATTTAAAAGAAGACCTATCAATTAGTTAGTGTTTTTACTGATATCAAATCTGTAATGGAATTCCTGAAAAATCAGTAACGGAATATCTGCAAATGAGTTGGCCACAATGGGAAATAATTTTAGCCACAAACGGCAGATGGGTACACAAGTTTTGACAGCACAGTAGAGTACAGTGGGGCGGCAGGGTAGCCTAGTGGTTAGAGCGTTGGACTAGTAACCGGAAGGTTACAAGTTCAAACCCCCGAGCTGACAAGGTACAAATCTGTCGTTCTGCCCCTGAACAGGCAGTTAACCCACTGTTCCTAGGCCGCCATTGAAAATAAGAATTTGTTCTTAACTGACTTTCCTAGTTAAATAATGGTAAAATAAAAACAGTAAAGAAGAGTACATTACTGTAGAGTTCAATACAGTACAAAGTAGACTAGTACTGAACTCTACTGTACTCTACTATACTGTACTCTACTAAACTGTACTAAACTCTACTGTACTCTACTATATTGTACTGTACTCTACTAATCTCTACTGTGCTCTACTAAACTCTGCTCTACTGTACTCTATTCTACTTTACTTTACTCTAGTAAACTCTACTCTGCTGTACTGTACTAGTAAACTCTACTGTAAACTCTTCTAAACTACTGTACTAGTCTACTCTACTAAACTGTACTCTACTGTACTCTAAGCTGTACTGTGCTGTGCTGTACTTTACTAAACTCTACTGTACTCTACTAAACTCTACTGTACTCTACTAAACTATACTGTACTGTACTCTACTAATCTCTACTGTGCTCTACTAAAGTCTGCTGTACTGTGCTGTACTCTGCTCTACTGTACTCTACTGTACTCTATTCTACTTGACTTTACTCTAGTAAACTCTACTCTACTCTGCTGTACTGTACTAGTAAACTCTACTGTACTCTACTAATCTCTACTGTGCTCTACTAAACTGTGCTCTACTAAACTCTGCTCTACTGTACTCTATTCTACTTTACTCTAGTAAACTCTAGTCTGCTGTACTGTACTAGTAAACTCTACTGTACTCTAGTAAACTCTACTCTACTGTACTAGTCTACTCTACTGTACTCTACTGTGCTGTGCTCTACTGTACTCTACTAAACTGTACTCTACTGTACTCTACTGTACTCTAAGCTCTACTGTGCTGTGCTGTACTTTACTAAGCTCTACTGTACTCTACTGTACTCTAGTAAACTCTACTGTACTCTACTGTGCTGTACTGTACTGTACTGTGCTCTACTGTACTCTACTAAACTGTACTCTACTGTACTCTACTGTGCTCTACTAATCTCTACTATGCTCTACTAAAGTCTGCTGTACTGTGCTGTACTCTGCTCTACTGTACTCATCTCTACTGTACTCTACTGTACTCTATTCTACTTTAATTTACCCTAGTAAACTCTACTCTACTCTGCTGTACTGTACTAGTAAACTCTACTGTACTCTAGTAAACTCTACTCTACTGTACTCTAGTAAACTCTATTGTACTAGTCTACTCTACTGTGCTGTGCTCTACTGTACTCTACTAAACTGTACTCTACTGTACTCTAAGCTCTACTGTGCTGTGCTGTACTCTAGTAAACTTTACTGTACTCTAGTAAACTCTACTGTACTGTGCTGTACTGTACTCTACTGTACTCTACTCGGCTGTGCTCTACTGTACTCTACTGTACTCTAAGCTCTACTGTGCTGTACTTTACTAAACTCTAATATACTCTACTAAACTCTACTGTGCTCTACTAAACTCTACTGGGCTCTACTAAGCTCCACTGTACGCTACTAAGCTATACTGTACTGTACTCTACTAAACTCTACTGTGCTCTACTGTACTCTACTGTGCTCTACTGTACTTTACTGTGCTCTACTCTACTGTGCTCTACTGTACTCTACTGTGCTCTACTCTACTAAACTCTACTGTACTGTGCTACTGTACGCTACTGTACTGTGCTCTACTGTACTCTACTAAACTTTACTGTGCTCTACTGTACTCTACTGTGCTCTACTGTACTCTACTGTACTTTACTGTGCTCTACTCTACTGTACTCTACTGTACTCTACTCTACTAAACTCTACTGTACTGTGCTCTACTGTACTCTACTAAACTCTACTGTGCTGTACTGTACTCTACTGTGCTCTACTGTACTCTACTCCACTGTACTCTACTAAACTCTACTGTACTGTCTAAACTCTACTCTACTAAACTCTACTGTACTCTACTGTATTTTGATGTCCAAACTTGTGAATCATCGACGTTTCGTATTGTTCCGGGGCATAGCTCATTAAAATAATAGCCACTGTGTAGAACAATACCCAAATATGCTGAGGAGGATATTGTATTTTTCTACCTTTATGTGTACCAAATTAGGATACATCACCATGAAGAGAATGACATTCAAATGTATAATTATGCATTTCTGTTTAGTACAGATCAGGGATCCATGATGAAACTCCATTACCACTATTCCGTTACCAGGTGTAAAGCCACTTCACTTACTGTAGTTCAATAACCAAAACAGATTTTTTCAAAGTCAAGGTGCCGTGTCATAGCTGACACCCCATTCTTTCTGCAGACGTCTTTGAATGTTGATTCGGGAAACGGATATTTAAGATTTTTGGGAAAACGTGGACATAGAAACTGAGATTTTAGCAAAATTCTGTGACCAAATTTAGCATTTGCACAGTTCTTCCAGTTCTTTTAAATAAAAAGTTCAGTGTAAATAGTTTTTTTTTTTGCCGTTCATTTTACAGCGGAATTGCCCTGTGACTTTTCTCTAATCAGCAAGCATCAAGGCAGCCTGGCATGAGGACAAGAGGCAAAACTTCACAGAGGACAATCTACCAATGTCATGTCTACTTCACTACAATCACCACTTTCCAAAACGGGTAATCACCACTTTCTAGAGAGAGTGAGACAAAGAAGGAGAAACAGGGAGAAAAAGAAGGGGAGAGGGAGAGACACACACACGCTTACACACACACACACCTGCATCTCATCCAATGATTTGTTCTGACTTTGGACTCCTTGACCTGCTGCTCTAGTAATAATACATTTATTTATACAAAAGTATCTTGAATGTGGACACCCCTTCAAATGATTGGATTTGGCTATTTCAGCCACACCCATTACTGAGAACACAGCCATGCGATCTCCATAGACAAACATTGGCAGTAGGAGAGCTCAGTGACTTTCACCGTGGCACTGTCATAGGATGCCACCTGTCGGCTATGCCGGATTAACTGATGTGACATGCTATTCTATAAAATCCTTTCTCTGTAATTAATATTACCTGATAGAGCTAATCATGTAAATGTAATTAACTAGAATGTCGGGGCACCACGAAAGAATATTTATAGAGCTGTTATCTTCCGAATAAACTCTTAAAGACCTAGTAATATTTTACATCAATAGCAGTCAATATTAATCGTCACTTTATTTCAGTCTCATCTGAAAGTTGTAAATTCTTGGTTATCATCACGAACCCTGGCTAACAAGTTGAATCAGCAATACAAAATTGGGTTTAATTATTTATTTACTAAATACCTAACTAATCACACAGAATTACATATACACAGAATGAATCATACCTTGATTACAAATTATATCGTGAAGGAAAACGTCCCTAGCGGAGGGAACAGATATGACAGCTGGTTACACAAAGAAAGGGGTTGGGTTTGAGGGAAAGAGCGGAAAGACTGAGGAACAAAGGGAGAAGCGATGTCTCTATCATAAATACAGTATCTTATGCATTCTAACTGAGGTTGGCTTGGTTCTGTAGTTATTATCTGAAGCATTCTGACATCGGATCGTCATCCTAATGTACCCGGAACAGCTGACATGTTAGTCCTTTTAACGTATGGACCGTCGTCCTCACATCCTCGGAACAGGAGTTTACATTTTCATCAAGGCTTTATATAGTGGAGGCAGAAGGGTATTCTTTCATAGTTTTATTGCCCATGTCTCTTCACAGGTGCGGGTCACTGATTGAGCAGAGCCCTAACCTTATGAAAACCCAAATCTCTCATTTGGAAGCTAAAATTACATTTAATCTTTTCACCAATAATTTTATATTCAAACATTTAAATTGAACAACAATTCCATGTGAATCCGATAACTACAATGTGCTGACTTTCCACTGTAGAGTTTGTCATCTTATCATTGATGAGAATGTCTCAGATGACAACCGAACTGACATCATATTCATTAAGTACCACTGCATATGTTCAAGTGTTCAGATTACCAGAAAATAGTTCATTTCCCCCCAACTTTTGATGTTCCCAGAATCTCTATGTTAACCAAGGGTTTTGCAAATGTCACATCAGTAGGGTAGAGAGAGGAAAAAGGGGGGAAGAGGTATTTATGACTGTCATAAACCTACCCCCAGGCCAACGTCAGGACACACCTTTCCAACAAGTTAGTTCGTCAAATTTCTGCCCTGCTAGAGCTGTCCTCGTCAAATGTAAGTGCTTTTGTTGTGAAGTGGAAACGTCTAGGGGCAACAATGGCTCATCTGTAAAGTGGTAGGCCACACATGCTCACAGAACGGGACCACCGAGTGCTGAAGCGCGTAGCGTGAAATCTTTTTGTCTGTCTTCAGTTGCAACACTCACTACCAAGTTCCAAACTGCCTCTGGAAGCAACATCAGCATAAGAACTGTTCGTCAGGATCTTAATGAAATGGGTTTCCATGGTCAAACAGCTGCACACAAGCCTAAGATCACCATGCGCAATGCCAAGCGTTGACTGGAGTGGTGTAAAGCTCGCCGCCAGTGGACGTCTTCCATTGGTGTGGAAGAACTTGACTGTCCTGCACAGAGCCCTGACCTCAACCCCATCGAACACCTTTGGGATGAATTGAAACGCCGATTGCGAGCCAGGCCAAATCGCCCAACATCAGTGCACCAACCTCAGTAATGTTCTTGTGGCTGAATGGAAGCAAGTCCCCGCAGCAATGTTCCAACATCTAGTGGAAAGCCTTCCCAGAAGAGTGTGGAGTCTGTTATAGCAGCAAGGGGGGGGGGGGGGGGGGTACTCCGTATCAATGCCCATGATTTTGGAATGAGATGTTTGACAAGCAGGTGTCCACATACTTTTAGTCATGTAGTGTAGCTAAGGACACTAAGGGCTTTATTCAATCCATATGGTGGTGGTTCAGCATTACAGCGGGGGTGAAAGATAAAGGGAATGTTCCGGTGTCAACGGAGACTGCATTCAAAGGTAAACACTGCACATGTCTGCCGGATGGGAAATGACCTTTTACATTTCAGCGATACAGATTTAACAAGAGCCCTTACAGAGTAAGAATAAAATAACTAAATGCAAACATGACAAAAAATAAATAAATGATATTACATTACAACAAAGCCGCGTGACGTATTGCATGATCAATTATACAAGGAGAAAAATCAACAACGGCAGCGCTTCAATCCCAACCGACAGCTATGTGGATAGCCTTCGTTTTAGTGTTGTGGTTATGAAGTCTTGGTTACGAGCTCTTGGTTACACTTCAACAGCATGGTGTGGAGAGCAGATAGATTTACCACATCCAGGTATAGATGTGGTTACCAGACCTGTGAACCACTGTGGCCCCCCCCACCCCTCTTCAAGGTTTCCCATCCATCCCAGCTCTCCACCACATAAGACAATGAACCGTGAGCTGTGAGTCTGTAACGATGAGTCTCCAACTGCCTCTTTTGTGGCTTCGCTTCCTATGGTTTCAAAGATGGATCCTCTTTAGAAACTCCTCTCTCTGAACCTTTTCTCAGAGGTTGAGTCAGGTTGAGTGTCTTATCAGTCCAGAATGCGTAACTCACAACAGGCTTGTAGAATGCTGGATGCACACAGCTTCTTGAATTTGTAGAGCGGATCAAACTGTTTCTCCAACTGTCACGTTTTAAATGAGTAGAGGATGCTGATGCGAAGCCGCATTGGCTGGGTATTTTGGGGAGGTGTGTCCCCCGCGGCCAGTAGGTCACAATGGGACGCTAGTCTATCGCGTCTCGGTGTATGTGAACTCTGAATTTGCTTTAGGCTCTTAGCATTTTTGAGCTTAATGAGTCATAATCTGCATACAGGACATTAGGGTATATCTGTATAAATATAATTATCTATTTTATAGTTCTATAGGTAGCCTATAGCTTACTTTTGGGAGAGAAAAAAAAACTACTGTAGCCTAGCTTATTTGTTTTCCTCTGGAAAAAAAACAACATTAAGTTGTGCAATATTGTCATTAAATATTTGTCAGAATTATACGCCAATCTAGGTCATTCTGTGATCTAATTCCGCCTAAGCTCATCAAATATTGACTAATTCCCCTGATATAGATATTTTATTATACCAGAGCAATTGAACTGTTTAAATCAAACACTAGCAGTAGGCATACTATAGTTAAGCACTTGTTCAGTGATTTTTTTTAATTTCCTGAGTCATTAAAATATGTGAAAGACAGGCTACTCACAGCAGATATGTCATCTCCCAGATATGTCTCTCCGGTGCTAGGAAGTCTTCCACACGGTCACGCTCCTCTTCAATATGATCTTAGCTATTCCTTTACCTGTCCTCCAGGTGAGCTCTCTCTCCTTTCTCTCTCTCTCTCCTTCTTTTGCTCTCTTTCTTCAACCTTCTCCCTCTCTTTACCCTTCCTCTCCTTTTCAATACCTCTCTCTTTCTCTAAATCTTCCTTCTCACTTGCTCTTTCCCATGCTCCACTCCACCAGGTCAGAATAACCCTAGCAGAAAGGCTAGGTAAAGGTATTTGCTCTCACCTCAGTGTTCAGTGTCTCCACTAGTCCAGAGCAGCATGACCTGTTTACAGTAGCTCCAGTCTGTAAGTGACAGACAGCCTCTCTGAGCCAGGCTGATTGGAGGCTGAGCAGTTCTCTTCCCTAGTGGCCAGTAGAATGACTTCCCCAGTTGTAGCTGTGACCTTTACAGCAGAGAGAAAGGAGGAGATGTTGAAATCATGTATGTCATCTCTGTAGATCTCATTTTACAATAGACAGGGACTACGGATGTCTTCTCTGTAGATCTCTTTTTACAATAGACAGGGACTACGGATGTCTTCTCTGTAGATCTCTTTTTACAATAGACAGGGACTACGGATGATGTCTTCTCTGTAGATCTCTTTTTACAATAGAGAGGGACTACGGATGATGTCTTCTCTGTAGATCTCTGTTTACAATAGAGACTAAGGATATCTTCTCTGTAGATCTCCGTTTACAATCGAGGGGGACTAAGGATGATGTCTTCTCTCAGGTCATTCCAGTGAAATCTCTCAGTGGATGCCTTCTGGGAAAAGCAGAGTGTGATCTCTGGCGTTCACGTTCTTATGCAAAGAAATAGAGCAGATAGTCAACTGTCCTCTGGATCTCTGTTGAAGTTAGAGCAGCTCTGATGTGGACTATGGGTGATGGAGCATGTCTGAGGTTCCCCAGGTGTGGAGGCTACAGCCTGGGTCTACTCCACGCGGACCACAGTCACAGATGGAGCCGAGGCTGGGCGGGAGGATAAATTCCCCATGGCTCGTCATGTCACAGGACACTGAACATGTAGATGGGAAGAAGGGGTGGAGAGGAGAGGAGGAGGAGTGTGTGGGTGTCCACTGCCGTTGGGTAATAGATCTTCAGACAGCCTGACACTTCCTAATACATAACGAGTTAATTTGATAGCTCTGACACACACACACCCAGAATCCTAACAGGCAGTGGGAGTGGCAGCGGAGGATATGACTTGTGATTGGTCCATTGAGTGTTTGACCAGCTTTAGGTGACCTCAGCGGCTCCTGGCACACGTGTGCGCGCATCAGTTAGTGTATTTCAGATGGTGTCGACATAGTTACATTTTCATGCTTTTTGGAGTAGAATGTATTTTTAAAAAGTCACCAGAAGTGACCTCAGTCGTTCGACCAAAAACAATCTCCCATGGGGCATGCGCCCGGACCCCCGCAGCAAAGGTGGTTATATAAGAATCCATATTGAGCTCCATGGTTTTGAGTGTCCATAATGAGCCGCATGGTTATGAGTGTCTATCTTGAGCCGCATGGTTATGAGTGTCTATCTTGAGCCCCATGCTTATGAGTGTCCATATTGAGCCCCATGCTTATGAATGTCCATATTGAGCCCCATGCTTATGAGTGTCCATATTGAGCCGCATGGTTATGAGTGTCCATATTGAGCCGCATGGTTACGAGTGTCCACATTGAGCCGCATGGTTACGAGTGTCCACATTGAGCCGCATGGTTACGAGTGTCCACATTGAGCCGCATGGTTACGAGTGTCCACATTGAGCCGCATGGTTATGAGTGTCCACATTGAGCCCCATGGGGGCGTGAGTGTCCATATTGAGCTCCATGGGGGCGTGAGTGTCCATATTGAGCTCCATGGTTATGAGTGTCCATATTGAGCTCCATGGTTATGCGTGTCCATATTGAGCCGCAAGGTTATGAGTGTCCACGGGTACGCGCATGAGTGTCCATATTGAGCCTCATGGGGCCGTGAGTGTCCATATTGAGCCTCATTGGGCCGCGAGTGTCCATATTGAGCCTCATTGGGCCGCGAGTGTCCATATTGAGCCTCATGGGGCCGCGAGTGTCCATATTGAGCCTCATTGAGCCGCGAGTGTCCATATTGAGCCTCATGGGGGCGTGAGTGTCCATATTGAGCCCCATGGGGCCGTGAGTGTCCATATTGAGCCTCATGGGGTGTGAGTGTCCATATTGAGCTCCATGGGGGCGTGAAGGTCCATATTGAGCTCCCTGGGGGCGTGAAGGTCCATATTGAGCCTCGTGGGGGCGTGAGTGTCCATATTGAGCTCCATGGGGGCGTGAGTGTCCATGGGTACACGCGCCTGTTGGAAGATAAATAGATCAGCAGCGTATGACACAGAAAATAAACATTGTTATTGACAAGACGTTCGCAAGAAAGTAAACTGAAATTCAAATTAAAACTCTCCTCAATGCATATCTTATTTTAGTCAACTACCTTATTATCGCTGGGTATCACTTTGTAATCACTTTTTGACATCGTCCCTTTTTGATTCTGAACAAAACATTCCATAAATGTTTACCCTGTAGGTGGAAGTGGTCAGAAAGTGATGCCAAAGCATTCAAGAGATCAAGGTGTTCAAAGTTGACCAATGTTACGTACCCCACTATACCTTGAGACATCCATGGCTTCATCACTGGAAAATATAAATTATTGAGTTTGAATTTAAACGCTTAAAAACAGGGTTGTCAAACTATTTCATTATTTCTTGATACATACATTAAAAATGCCATTTAAAAAAAAAAAAAGCATATTCTCATATTGTAGCTTAGATCCTACTTGACACTGTCTGAGATGTTTGTTGTTGCTGCCATCGGTTGAGGCGCTACATGATCTTGAATACAGGGTGGGTGTCATTTCAAATCATAGAAATGTAATTAATAGAGTTGACCAATCCCTTCAGACTACTGCAGTTTGGTGTATGCAACATAGGTCAACTTTGAGCATCTTTCATCTTTTGAATGTTTTTTAAATTCCGGTCTAAAAAAAAGTCTCACTTTCTGAGCATTTATACAATGGGCGAAGATGTTGTCTCCCCCCCCAATTTTTTTTTCATAATATTGAATTCAAATGGATTGACCCTGCTTCTAATCTAGTATAGCCTTGTAGTCTCTAGTACACTTTGCAGTGTTTGTAGTACTATACTAGTCTTACATATTAGGGGTAGGCTGTCATTGTAAATAAGAATTTGCTCATCTGACTTGCCTAGTTAAATAATAAATTATCTTTGCATTGTTGTGTGTTAGGCTATGCTTGAGGGGGATTCAGTCATATCTGACCAATGAGACGATGTCATAACAACAACATCCTTCTCTCTGGCCTGGGTCAGGCCTGCTTAGTGAAGGCTGTTCATTAAGCAATGAGACCATTAGCATTACATAACACTGTCATAACAATGTCATATAATAGTCATAACAGCTTATGACTACAGACTGTTATGACATATAGCCTTTCACTGTTTTAGGTATTAGGTAAGCTGGTTGGATAGCAGTATGTCTAGCTGGTTTAGGCAAATCCAGCTCTGTGGTGCCCGCTGAAGCCTCCCTCCCAGACACGCTCAACACATTCTATGCTCGCTTCGAGGCAGACAATACTGAGCCATTCAGGAAGACTCCCGCTGCTCTTGACGTCTAGGTGCTTTCGCTCTCCAAGACTTACAGGAGGAAAATGCTCAAAAGAGTGAATACTTACAAATCCGCCAGCCCAGACGGCATCCCTGACCACGTCCTCAGAGTGTGTGCTGACGAGCTGGCGTGCGTCTTCTCAGACATCAGTCCCCACCTGCTTCAAGGAGACCATCGTCCCAGTGCCCAAGAAAAACAAGGTGACGTGCCCAAATGACTCGCCCCATCGCACTTAACCCAGTTCCACAATAAATGTTTGATTTGTTCGATAAAGTTCATCATTTATGACAAAATACCTCCTTTTGTTAGCTCGTTCCGTTCACAAATCCAAATTCACGACCAGCGGGCAGGTCTAGCCGAAAGGTCGGACGAAAAGTCCAAAAAGTTATTTTACAGGTCGTAGAAACATGTCAAACGAAGTATAGAATCAATCTTTAGAATGTTTTTATCATAAATCTTCAATAATGTTCCAACCGGAGAATTCCTTTGTCTGTAGAAAAGCAATGGAACGCGAGGTAACTCTCACATGAACGCGCGTCACGAGCCCATGGCACTCTGCCAGACACCTGGCTCAATCCCCTCTCATTCAGCCCCCCTTCACAGTAGAATCCTCAAACAAGGTTCTAAAGACTGTTGACATCTAGTGGAAGCCTTAGGAAGTGCAAAATGACCCTACCGACACTATATATGGCAATGAGTTGAAAAACTACAAACCTCAGATTTCCCTCTTCCTGGTTGTATTTTTCTCAGGGTTTCACCTGCCATATGAGTTCTGTTATACTCACAGACATCATTCAAACAGTTTTAGAATCTTCATAGTGTTTTCTATCCAAATATACTAATTATATGCAAAGAAGAAATTGCTTCTTCTATGCAAATGTTGTTGATCGGTTTAATAAAATAAAATAATAAATAATAATATTATATAATATAATAATAATAATAATTATAATAAAATAATTCCCAAATAGAAGGGAAACCAGTTTTGTTTTTCATCTGTAGCCCCACTCGCAAATGTAATTATATTGAACTCAAAAGATCTGTCTGGATCAAGTGCCATTCTGTAACTTTGGCTAATACATCTTCTTTTTTGGTATCGTGACACTAAACCTGGTATCGAAGTCAAAATTCTGTTATCGTGACAACATTACAGTAGAGAGAGTCGGCAGTTTTAAGTTTCATCTGCGTCCACATCACCGAAGATTTGACGTGGACCAACAACAGCGTCTCTAATGATGAAATTCACCATGCCACCCCCCGGGTCCTCTCCAAATACTACCGCTGCACCATCGAGAGCATCCTGACCGGTTGCATCACGGCCTGCTACGGGAATTCCACAACGACATCCACACATATACATTCATGCCACACACACATCACAACTGATGCTACCAGACTCTTATTATGATTGCTAAATACTGCACAATTTAAACACTTGCCCCTTCCCAAAACACGTCTAAATATTGGACTATAAATTGTGCCGTCCTGTATTATACTCATGCTAAGATGTTTATTCTATTCTACTGAGCCATTTACTTTGTTCGTATTGTTCTTGCACTGTAGAGATTTAACCTGAAAGTAAGCATTTCAATTGGATGATGTATACAATGTGTACATACGACTAATAAACTCTAGATTACGACCGCAATCCCGGTTCTCTGATAGTATGATTGAGGTATTTCACTTATGGGATAGGGGGCAGTAGCTCTTCGGCTGCATCAGATTCACAACTGTCAGTGTCCTTGCTAGCTGGGCTAACAACAAATGCAGAACTACTGATGCTAGGTATATAGGATGTGCTCGTGGAAGCAGAACAATGTGTCTTTTTGGGAATACCTGCTCTAGTGGAATGAGCCCACTATCCAGTGGGAGAGGCGCTGTTCAGGGAGCACTTTACCTGTGTAAGTTTTCACCAATGAAACAAACAGATGTGCAGAGCACGTACTGGACACAGCATTTACAACCGTTGATGTTCCAGAGAGGAAAACGGTGAGGGATTAAAAGCTACCAGCTCAAGGGGAAGACGCATCAAAGATGGGTTAATAATCTTAGGGATGAAGGCAGGGTTAGGCCTCAATGATACCTTATTGTGCACTGAGAGTGTGTGAATGTCACTTACACACTTGGCGGAGGCCAGTGCTAGTAATGCCTCTGTCTTAAATGAAAGCATTGTCAGAGCCACCTGATTCAGGGGCTCAAAAGGCTGTTGGCATAGAGCGTTCAAAACAAGCTGTTTGGACATCGGACACGAACAACGTGCGCCCTTGCCCCACTGTCGTGCTCCCAAAACTCACACGACACACCGAAATAGCTGCCAGATATACCTCAATAGTAGAAAAGGCCTCTCCTCTGTCTAATAATTCCTGTAGAAATGACAGGATTACTGGGACAGAGCACTGGAGTTGCACTGTCTGTGACTTAGTTCACCATTCCTCAAACACGTGCCGTTTACAAGCATCAAGGGGCCTGGTGGACGAGGCTCTACCACTTTGAATAGTCTAAATGACATTTTGGGGAAGCCCGGCAGTGTTCAAGTTGAACCGTTCACTGACCAGGCCCAGAGTTTCAACAGTTCCGGTTGAGGATTCAAAATCTCCCCACGCTCCCCTCCGTCCCGACGCAGACGGAGGGGCCACAGTTGACCACATAGTAGTTGAGTGATCTTCGCTAGCCAGTGTTTTCTCTGGCCAATGTGGCGCTATTTGTATGAGAGACACCCTTCTCCTGCACCCTGCCTAGGGTGGGGGAAATCAGGGCCAGTGGGGGGAATGCATACAGGAGGACGTGTGGCCACTCGTGAGCCAACATGTCCGCTCCCATCTGTGAATCCCGATCCTTCAGGGAAAATAACCGGGGACAATGAGTATTCTCCATTTACAGTGCCTTGCGAAAGTATTCGGCCCCCTTGAACTTTGCGACCTTTTGCCACATTTCAGGCTTCAAACATAAAGGTATAAAAATGTATTTTTTTGTGAAGAATCAACAACAAGTGGGACACAATCATGAAGTGGAACGACATTTCTTGGATATTTCAAACTTTTTTAACAAATCAAAAACTGAAAAATTGGGCGTGCAAAATTATTCAGTCCCTTTACTTTCAGTGCAGCAAACTCTCTCCAGAAGTTCAGTGAGGATCTGTGAATGATCCAATGTTGACCTAAATGACTAATGATGATAAATACAATCCACCTGTGTGTAATCAAGTCTCCGTATAAATGCCCCTGCACTGTGATAGTCTCAGAGGTCCGTTAAAAGCGCAGAGAGCATCATGAAGAACAAGGAACACACCAGGCAGGTCCGAGATACTGTTGTGAAGAAGTTTAAAGCCGGATTTGGATACAAAAAGATTTCCCAAGCTTTAAACATCCCAAGGAGCACTGTGCAAGCGATAATATTGAAATGGAAGGACTATCAGACCACTGCAAATCTACCAAGACCTGGCCGTCCCTCTAAACTTTCAGCTCATACAAGGAGAAGACTGATCAGAGATGCAGCCAAGAGGCCCATGATCACTCTGGATGAACTGCAGAGATCTACAGCTGAGGTGGGAGACTCTGTCCATAGGACAACAATCAGTCGTATATTGCACAAATCTGGCCTTTATGGAAGAGTGGCAAGAAGAAAGCCATTTCTTAAAGATATCCATAAAAAGTGTCGTTTGAAGTTTGCCACAAGCCACCTGGGAGACACACCAAACATGTGGAAGAAGGTTCTCTGGTCAGATGAAACCAAAATTGAACTTTTTGGCAACAATGCAAAACGTTATGTTTGGCGTAAAAGCAACACAGCTCATCACCCTGAACACACCATCCCCATTGTCAAACATGGTGGTGGCAGCATCATGGTTTGGGCCTGCTTTTCTTCAGCATGGACAGGGAAGATGGTTAAAATTGATGGGAAGATGGATGAAGCCAAATACAGGACCATTCTGGAAGAAAACCTGATGGAGTCTGCAAAAGACCTGAGACTAGGACGGAGATTTGTCTTCCAACAAGACAATGATCCAAAACATAAAGCAAAATCTACAATGGAATGGTTCAAAAATAAACATACCCAGGTGTTAGAATGGCCAAGTCAAAGTCCAGACCTGAATCCAATTGAGAATCTGTGGAAAGAACTGAAAACTGCTGTTCACAAATGCTCTCCATCCAACCTCACTGAGCTCGAGCTGTTTTGCAAGGAGGAATGGGAAAAAATTTCAGTCTCTCGATATGCAAAACTGATAGAGACATACCCCAAGCGACTTACAGCTGTAATCGCAGCAAAAGGTGGCGCTACAAAGTATTAACTTAAGGGGGCTGTTTTCAGTTTTTGATTTGTTAAAAAAGTTTGAAATATCCAATAAATGTCGTTCCACTTCATGATTGTGTCCCACTTGTTGTTGATTCTTCACAAAAAATACAGTTTTATATCTTTATGTTTGAAGCCTAAAATGTGGCAAAAGGTCGCAAAGTTCAAGGGGGCCGAATACTTTCGCAAGGCACTGTATGCGTGAAGATCCACTGCTGGAATGCCGAAGTGCATCTAAACCTGATTGGCTACCTCTGGGTGGAGCTTCCACCCCCCATTAGAGGGTTCCCTCTGGAGAGTAAATCTGCCCCCAGATTCAGTACTCCCGGTACATGAGTAGCTCTCAGTGACTGGAGGTGCACACTGCTCCACATAATCAGTCTGTGTGCCAGTGTGTGTATGTAAGGGGATTGCAGTGCCCCTAGTCTGTTTATGTAATCCACAACGGTGGTATTGTCTGTTCTGACTAGAACATGACAACCCTCCAGAAATGTGAGGAACAACTTTAATGCTAGGGATGCTGCAAGGAGTTCCAGGCAGTTTGTGAGTAGGACGAGATTGGGTCACCGTTCTGTCCTCGTGAGTCGCATCTCAATCCGAGAGATATGCGTCCTTCGTGACTACTTTTCTGGATAAAACAGCGCCCATCTGGACACCCTGTGACAGAAACATCGGGTGTCTCCAGGAGATCTATGGAGATCTGTACATGGTGTTGTTTGTGACGTATTGGGCTCAGACCTAGAGAAGAGACTCAGCGTTGAAACCCTCTCATATTCAAGCTTCCTAATGGGATGACTACTAAAGCTGATGCCATCAACCCTAGCAGCCTCAAGCATGTTTTGAAAGAGACCAGGTTCCCTTTACGAAACAACGCTAGGCAATTATGGAATGTTCTTATACATTCCACTGAAAGGCAAGCTTTGTATTGATACTGAATCTAGGGTTAAACCTAGGAAAGAGATTGCTTTGTATTGATACTGAATCTAGGGTTAAACCTAGGAAAGAGATTGCTTTGTATTGATACTGAATCTAGGGTTAAACCTATGAAAGAGATTGCTTTGTATTGATACTGAATCTAGGGTTAAACCTATGAAAGAGATTGTCTGCGTGGGAATCAGAAAGCTCTTTACTGTGTTTTAAGACATCTTGTCCCGATTGAGCGCATAGCAGCCAATCGTCTATGTACGCCATCAGCTGAATGCCCCTCTCTCTGAGCTATGGCTGCCTCGGTACACTTTGTAAAAACCTGAGATGACAGTGAAAGGCCAAAATTCGTAGATTACGCATTGGAAAGCACATTTGCGAAATTTCCAGTGATAAGGGTATATTGAGATGTGAAAGTAAGTGTCCTTCAGGTCGACAGATACGTGTCAACATTCTGAACGTATACTTTCCCATGCGTCCGTTTTAAAGCACTTAGATCTAGGGTTGGGCGTATGCCGCTCCCATCTTTTGGAACCAAAAGGCAACGCACTGCTCGGATGGCCCGCACTGAGAGAGTGCTTATGTGACCTATCACCACAGAAGGTGCTGTAACTCCCTCTGGTGGCGTTATAGGAGGCAGCCTGTTTTGTTTTTTTTGATTTTGTGAGAAATAACATGACTGACTGCATCCCTTGGCCTATAGCTTGGTAGTGTAGTGTGGACAAGAGCACAGTGCGGACAGTAGCCGGGAGAGACAGCTTCCTGGGCATGTTGCAGCCCAAGGCAAGCAGAGCACACCGAGTTGGTGTCCTCGGCCAGTATCTTGTTTCCACAGGAGCAGATTCATGCCGGGAGCTTCTCCTCGTTTGGAGTGGGAGATGCTTTTGTCACCATAGCTGGGATGTTTTTTTGTTTTTCGCTGTCAGAAACAAATAGCGTGGTAGTCAGATAGCGATTAATGGGTTATCTAGGACGGTGGTACTCGGTGTGATGGCCAGATACTGTTTCCGAAAAGACCGATTTAGAAAAGATAGCTTGGTGTAGCTTGTAAAAAATAAAAACATAAAAGCTATCTAGCATGGTGACTAGCTTGCTAACATCCAGTCAGTGTTTGGATACGGCTAATTTGTTTGTGAATGAGTTGAGCCGTGTTACAGCTGTACCCGTTCCTCCCTCTAAACATTTTCCTTTAACTCTGGTGAAGGAAAAGGAAAATTGCCACTACCGTACAGTCCAGAGAATAGCGCCCAGCGAATGAGTTGTAAACTCACGTCTGTGGACAGTTTAGCTAATTCCGGAAAATGCAGTCGTGTCGTGGTAAGTTTTCTGATGAAAAGCAAGAAGAGGTGTTTGAATGACTGAAACGCTGCGTCTGACCTTTTTATCGAGTTAGAGGGACACCCTTTCCCAATGGACAAGTCTCGATGTCCACCCTTTCCCAATGGACAAGTCTCGATGTCCACCCTTTCCCAATGACAAGTCTCGATGTCCACCCTTTCCCAATGGACAAGTCTCGATGTCCACCCTTTCCCAATGGACAAGTCTCGATGTCCACCCTTTCCCAATGACAAGTCTCGATGTCCACCCTTTCCCAATGGACAAGTCTCGATGTCCACCCTTTCCCAATGACAAGTCTCGATGTCCACCCTTTCCCAATGGACAAGTCTCGATGTCCACCCTTTCCCAATGGACAAGTCTCGACGTCCACCCTTTCCCAATGGACAAGTCTCGATGTCCACCCTTTCCCAATGGACAAGTCTCGACGTCCACCCTTTCCCAATGGACAAGTCTCGACGTCCACCCTTTCCCAATGGACAAGTCTCGACGTCCACCCTTTCCCAATGGACAAGTCTCGACGTCCACCCTTTCCCAATGGACAAGTCTCGACGTCCACCCTTTCCCAAATGACAAGTCTCGACGTCCACCCTTTCCCAATCGACAAGTCTCGACGTCCAGCCCAGTATGGCTGGCGTAGTGGAATAAAGACTTCTGACAAATACGATGGGGGTGTATCCCATACGTGAAATACCCAAATGAATACTTGAAAGAGAACTTGAATCTTTAGCTGACCTAGCGAAGAGAACGAACGGTTTGTGTGACGACAGTTTAAAGTCACTCTAAAGTCATGTGTCATGACTGTTTATTTATGACAACTGTTGCAATTGTTATAAGTGTTAGGTAAGTCTTAGAACAGAGGATTCAATGTGTAAAGCGTTTTCCATATCTGCTCTCCTCTACCATTGGTAAACCGCCTGCCTCCTTTCTCCTAAGACTAGGCTGCTGTCTCTAGTCTTCTGAAGTGAAACTGAGCTTTTAGCCACGTTCCTACAGCGGTTCTAACCGTGTTCTTAGTCTGATGAAATATTGCCTTGTCACCATGAGTCTCACAGCCGTTCTTCCTGTGTCTGATGGCGATACATAGAGACAGACAGCCTGGTTGTATTCCAAATGCCATCCTATTCCCTTTATAGTGCACTTCTTTTGACAAGGGCCCATAGGGCTCTGATTAAAACTAGTGCACTATAGGGTGCCATTTTGGGACTCAGACATGGTGTTCTTCTCATGAATGTTCCAGGCCCCAACAGTTGTATTGATGGTCATGAGAACTGATTGGAGGATATGAGGGGTATTATGTATTTCCTATGGGAGCTTTGGAAGGTGGCGCCTGCTCTCTGTTGTACGCTTGCTAATAGCCTTCTGTAGGGCCATATAAAATCTACGTTGCCGGAGAACATGGACGGAATCACAGAATCCTGACACTAAAACGGAATTCAACAGTATTCCAAAATGTATTGAAATTAGTAGGAAATCAACGAAAATATATTGAACTTATTAGAACATGTATTAATTTGCCCGAGGGAATACTAAGACTTGAACAAAATGCATCAGTGATTTTGTATTTTCATGCAACTTTCTGAAAAGACACAGGAATGCCCGTATGTGTGCGGTGTGCACCTATGTCTGCACACTGTGTAGCCGTTAGAGAATGATGCTAATGATAGCCTTCCCATCTCTACCAGAAACCTTCTCAATTAAATGTTAACTACAAAGTAGCCTATGCCTGCCTACCTGGCAGAATGATATCATGATTATTTGCAACAATCCAGTGGACTTTTATTTTTCAAACTCTGCAATCACGAGTGCTATGGAGAAAAAAAATTTTTTTAACCAGACAACGGTCTCTTCCCGGAAGCGCACTTGTAAGGGCCCAGGGCTGGGTTTCTACTAAGCTGACTAATGGAATTGTAAGGGCCCAGGGCTGGGTTTCTACTAAGCTAACTAATGGAATTGTAAGGGCCCATGGCTGGGTTTCTACTAAGCTGACTAATGGAATTGTAAGGGCCCAGGGCTGGGTTTCTACTAAGCTTACTAATGGAATTGTAAGGGCCCAGGGCTGGGTTTCTACTAAGCTGACATATGGCATTGTAAGGGCCCAGGGCTGGGTTTCTACTAAGCTGACTAATGGAATTGTAAGGGCCCAGGGCTGGGTTTCTACTAAGCTGAATAATGGAATTGTGAGGGCCCAGGGCTGGGTTTCTACTAAGCTGAATAATGGAATTGTGAGGGCCCAGGGCTGGGTTTCTACTAAGCTGACATATGGAATTGTAAGGGCCCAGGGCTGGGTTTCTACTAAGCTGACATATGGAATTGTAAGGGCCCAGGGCTGGGTTTCTACTAAGCTGACTAATGGAATTGTGAGGGCCCAGGGCTGGGTTTCTACTAAGCTGACTAATGGAATTGTAAGGGCCCAGGGCTGGGTTTCTACTAAGCTGACTAATGGAATTGTAAGGGCCCAGGGCTGGGTTTCTACTAAGCTGACTAATGGAATTGTAAGGGCCCAGGGCTGGGTTTCTACTAAGCTGACATATGGAATTGTAAGGGCCCAGGGCTGGGTTTCTACTAAGCTGACTAATGGAATTGTAAGGGCCCAGGGCTGGGTTTCTACTAAGCTGACTAATGGAATTGTAAGGGCCCAGGGCTGGGTTTCTACTAAGCTGACATATGGAATTGTAAGGGCCCAGGGCTGGGTTTCTACTAAGCTGACTAATGGAATTGTAAGGGCCCAGGGCTGGGTTTCTACTAAGCTGACATATGGCATTGTAAGGGCCCAGGGCTGGGTTTCTACTAAGCTGACTAATGGAATTGTAAGGGCTAGGGATGCACCGATATTACATTTTTGGCCGATACTGATAAGCAATATTTTCCTTACCAAAAATTACCAGATACCGATATTTAAACATTTTAGCGGCCTTTTAAGCATTGAATATCCCTTCTGGGGGTGGTTTATCAACACACCCAGTAACTACAAAGATACAGGCATCCTTCCTAACTCAGTTGCCAGAGAGGAAGGAAACCGCCCAGGGATTTCTCCGTGAGGTCAATGGTGACTTTAAAACAGTTGCGAAGTTTAATGGCTGTGTTGGAAGAGAACTGAAGATGGATCAACAAAATCTTAGTTACTCCACAAAACTAACTTAAATGACAGAGTGAAAAGAAGGAAGCCTGTACATAATACAACTATATTTTTTTAATGCATCCTGTATTTTGCAATAAGGCACTAAAGTATAACTGCGAAAATGTGGCAAAGAAATTAGCTTTATGTCCTGAATATAAAGTGTTATGTTTAGGCCGAATCCAACACAATCACTGGTTTTAATATTTTTAAGCATGCTGCATCATGTTGTGGGTATGCATGTCATCGGCAAGGACTAAGGAGGTTTTTTTAGGATAAAAATAAACGGAATAGAGCAAAGAACAGAAAAATCCTAAAAGAAAACCTTGTTCAGTCTGCTTTCCAACAGAAACTGAGAGACAAGTTCACTTTTCAGCAGGACAATAACCTAAAACACAAGACCAAATCCACACTGGGGTTGCTTACCAAGACAACATTGTTCCTTGTGGCCTAGTTAGATTTTTAAGCTGATTTAAGTCAAAACTGTATGTCGAGACTTGAAAATGGCTGTCTAGCAATGATCAACAACCAACTTGACAGATCTTGAAAAAAATGTGCAATTCAGGTGTGGAAAGCTCTTAGACTTACCCGGAAAGTCTCACTGCTGTAATCACTGCCAAAGGTGATTCTAACATGTATTGACGCAGGGTGTGAATACTTATGTAAATTAGATATTTCTGGATTTAATTTTCAATAAATTAGCAAACATTTCTAAAAACATGTGTTCATTATGGGCTATTGTGTGTAGATGGGTGAGAAACAAATATATGTAATTGATTTTGAATTCAGGCTGTAACACAACAAAATCTGGAATAAGACAAGTTGTATGAATACAGAAATTAACTCATTTTTTGGGGCACAAAATACTTCCATATACAGTGGGGCAAAAAAGTATTTAGTCAGCCACCAATTGTGCAAGTTCTCCCACTTAAAAAGATGCGAGAGGCCTGTAATTTTCATCATAGGTACACTTCAACTATGACAGACAAAATGAGAGAAAAACATCCAGAAAATCACATTTGTAGGATTTTTTTATGAATTTATTTGCAAATTATGGTGGAAAATAAGTATTTGGTCACCTACAAAAGCAAGATTTCTGGCTCTCACAGACTTGTAACTTCTTTGTTAAGAGGCTCCTCCGTCCTCCACACTTATAGGGCCTATACTTCTGCATTTACAAACCTCCATACACACACACACTCTCACACACACATGGCCTCAGTGACACCAGAACGACTACATGACTGGATGGCTCTCCTATTTACCCAACACAACAGTGAGGGGAGATAGCAGGCAGAGACTGAGAGCGTAGAGATGTCATAGATGTCAATAAAACCCAACAGACCGCCGAGTCTCTGTGTTCGTTCCCATGGCGGGGTGAAGAGAAAGACAGAAATGAAAGCAGATGCCCTGCCCTCAACAGTGCAACAGAAAGAAACCGTGTCATGTTTTTCACAAGAATATGAGCTGTATTCAGCATCAACATTCTCCAGGCTGGTCAGTGTCTGAAACAGGCAGGGGAGAGAGAAGCTCCTGTCACACCAGATACTGTTTTTGACAAGATGGCTGCCGGGGGAGAAGGGAGAAGAACCCACTGACTCTCTGGGTGTCTTTATCTTCATGTCCTTGAACTTGGAGTGAGAGACTAACTCATACTGATGGATAGTCAGTAACCATGCACCTGGAAGGAGGTTCTCTCACGTCTCAGTACTGTCTCACACGCACACACACTGCCTGTGGTCTAGTCTTGTCTTTCTGTCACTTTCTACAGCTGGGTCCACTATCATCCATCGTCACCCACGTCAGTCAGGACTAAATGGACTCTTGGTTGCTATGGGTTTGGGTGGAATATCACTTTATTTAGAAAATCCCCTGCAGGAATCTTCAGATATTCAACTAACTTCACAAAGAATTGAAAATACATGATCCAATTACAGCATCGTGTGCTGCTTGACTGAGGAAATGTATATTTTCATTAGTGTTACCTGTGCACAAAACTATTTTTAAGCTTCTGAAATTGTGGCCATTTAGTTTCTAACATTCCACTATTATTTTCTAATATATGACAACAACAAAAAATGTATAAAAAATAAACGTAGAAAAATCGACCTTGTGTTTTTGAACAACAGACGCAGCACCACCAGTTGAGTGTCATTCCTAAAACTAGACATTAAACATTATAGTTTTGTGCTCCAATCAAAGATGCTTCATGCAGGCGTGGCTCCCATCCCATCCACCCACACTGCTCTGTGTCTCCTGGTTGTAGTTAACTTTAGTTGATCATGACGGCCTATTGGGCTCTGGGTCCTTTTAGATGGCCTGGCTCATGGGGCTTCTAACGGCTATACAGCCCCTGGGGATTGGCACGGTACTATACACACACACACACACACACACGTACACACACTCAAACTCACGAATCACAACAACTCACGAATCAAAGCGTTGCTCCTGCTCGTTAGTGGTGGCTATCCAAATTGGCAATTTAAAACAAACATGAGACAGTGAGTCAGACACACTTGGAGAACCTCTGAGAGGGCCCAACTTGTAAACAGACACTAACACTGATGACCAGGAATACCAGACTGGAACAAATCACACTTCACCTTCCTAATTAAACATTTGTCCTGTCTGCATCCAGTTGATACTGTATAGCCTAGTTCTAACCTTTGTCATTCCCTCCCCAATTGATAATAAAGGATCATTAGTAACTACTTGGTGAAAGGACTGTGCTTCTGTGACGATGTCACTGTATCAGCCTAATTATTGTCGCTTTGGGTTTATGGATATTTTTCACCGCTTTGGGAATAGACATCTTGAAGCTTGTTCTGCCCCTCGTTCTGTGTAGGGAACTTAACCAATATTATGATTCAAGTTTTTGCAAAAGTAGTTAAAACGGTGTCAGTTCCACTTTAAACTGCAGCGGTAGAAACATCATGGAATAGACATCTCCCCCATTTCTCGCTTCCCCTTAACACTTGTAGTATAGAAAATACAAGGCTTGACATCAAACTGTTGTCATGACTGTCCTGTGAGGATCACAATGGGTCAGATCAGCTTGGCATTGGCTGAGAATAACCAGACCCTCTCCCAACCGCAAAGGAGGAGGGAACTGTGGGGGGTTTTGACACCTCCACACCCGGTCATAAATTTAAGAAGGAGAGAACTCTTTCTACCCTTTATTATCAACCAAAGGAATGCCTTTGTCTAAAGAGACTTTTACCCGCCCAAAACGTGGATAATGGAACAATAATTCTAACATAAAGAATGTGGGGAATGGTCAGTGGGGAACTATGGAAAATGAATGTAATATTGGTTTTCATTTTGTGATGTAATTAAAAACTGTATGGACCAAATACTATAACTTCGAAAGGAACCCCCTTAATCTGTCGGGTTTTCATCCAACATGCTGTGAATACAATATGAAGGATGATGAAAGTATTTCTGTTAAAATATGAATGTGATTTTAGGAGGGTTAAGAGAATCAATCTCCTATAAACTGTACATAAGTAAGTACCCATGCCCCGAGTGAGTTCAGAGAGCATGTCAGACGAACGGAGTGCATAACAAGAGTTTTGACAAGAGTGCCTAAAAAGCATTGCCGACGAAATTAAGATTTAGACCAGGAAACATGAGGTGGAGAACTGCACGTTTGAAATGGTTGAAAGCAGCCTCAACACGAGGTGAAGAAATCCACTCACCTACCAGTCCAAGACACCGCCAGTTTGCAGCTGCGTGTGTAAAGTGGTTTGGAATTTCGACTATCTAGCCGAGGGGGAAGAGGCGAGAAGCTCACCTCAGACAATCACTGGCACAGCTGATTAGCTGTCTTTGATTTGCTTTTCTCAATATCTGACTTTAGTGAGACTATCCTACTACGCTCATCACCAATGGGAACTGGCTGGTTATCTTCCAGAGTGAACAACACAGGAAGATAAGACGTGAAAGGGGAGACCCCTTTTGGACAATCAGAGCCATGCAACTGGAACAGCTGTTCCAACAGAGATACAACTCACACGTAAATACATTCATGACTTCTTATTCCAAACGGATGGCGGGTCGTGTGCAAACTATATGATTAACGTTACTGTGAGAATAATTCTGAAATGTCTCGATGATAAGTGTGCCCCTCTCTCGCTCTCTCTCTGTGTGTTGTGTCTGATTTCAAACATGCTTTACAGTGAAAGCTCCACAAACGATTGTTAGGTCACCACCAACTCACAGAAAAACCCAGCCATTTTTCCAGCCAAAGAGAGGTCACAAAAAGAGTCACAAAAAGTACAAATAGAGATAGAATTAATCAATAACCTTTGATGATCTTCATCAGATGACACTTATAGGACTTCATGTTACATAATACATATGTTTTGTTCTGTGAAGTTCATATTTATATCCAAAAATTGTATTTTACATTGGCGTGTTACGTTCAGTAGTTAGAAATATAGATACACTTCTCCTTAATGCAACCGCTCTGTCAGATTTTAAAAAAAACTTTACGGAAAAAGCACAATCTGAGAACGGCGCTCAGAGCCCAAACCAGCCAGATAAATATCTGCCATGTTGGGTAGTCAACATTATTCATAAACAGCATTATACATATTCACTTACCTTTGATCTTCATCAGAATGCACTCCCAGGAATCGCAGTTCCACAATAAATGCTTGTTTTGTTCAATAATGTCCATTTATGTCCATTTATGTCCAATAGCTTCTTTTGTTAGGGCGTTTGGTAAACAAATCCAAATGCGTGATCTGGTCCATTCGGACGAAACGTTCAAAAAGTTATATTACAGGTCGAAGAAACTTGTCAAACTAAGTATAGAATCAATCTTTAGGCTGTTTTTATCATAAATTTTCAATAATGTTCCAACCAGAGAATTCCATTGTCTGTAGAAATGCACTGGAACGAGAGGTACCGCTCATGACAAATGCGCGTGACTGAGAACGAGGCTGTAGGCAGACCCCTGACTCAATCCCCTCTCATCCGGCCCCCCTTCACATGAGAAGTCTGAAACAACGTTCTAAAGACGGGTGACATCTAGTGGAAGCCTTAGGAAGTGCAAAATGACCCATATCCCACTGTGAATTCGATAGGGGCTGAGTTCAAAAAGTACAAACCTCAGATTTCCCACTTCCTGTTTGGATTTTTTCTCAGGTTTTTGCCTGCCATATGAGTTCTGTTATACTCACAGACATCATTCAAACTGTTTTAGACACTTCAGAGTGTTTTCTATCCAATACTAATAATAATATGCATATATTAGCATCTGGGACTCAGTAGGAGGCAGTTTACTCTGGGCATGCTATTCATCCAAAAGTGAAAATGCTGCCCCCTATCCCAAATTAAACAACCTCTTCTGTGGTGCTCCAAAATCCTAATGAGTTAATTGTTATGTCATTTAATTTAATCTGGTAACAATTAAACATATTTAGTGGATTCAATAAATAACAGTCATCAGATTACTGAATGTATAGTCACGACACTGCAGTGGGAGAAACGAGATGGAACCTCGTTCTGCCCCAGCGTCGTGTTGACTATGGAAATAAAACTTGACCTCAACCTGCAGAGGGAGAAACAGGGAGCAGACAAACAGTATCTTAGCTCGTTCTGCTCCTCAGAGTTCTACTACGGAAATGGATGTCACCTCAAACAACAACATGAATGCCAGTGATTAGCTGCCTCAGAGTGAAGAAGTGAGTCGTCGTGACTACAGGGGGCTCAGTGTAGTGACAGCTGCCAAGGACAAGACAGACAGCCCCTATAAAGAACAGACCCCCTCTAGTGAAAACCACAGAAACAGGGATCTGTTTTATCTGCTCTGATGCTGATCTCCTTTGTCTTGATTGCGTTGTGATTGCCATTCGTTGTCTCCATTCATTGTGATTGCCATTCGTTGTCTCCATTCATTGCGATTGCCATTGGTTGGAATTGCCATTGTTTAGAAATGCCATTCGTTAGTTACCTTCATGGGAATTGCCACTCGTTAGAATAGGCTTTCGTGGCAATTGCCATTTGTTTTGTAAACACAGCTCTCCCTACACATAACAAAACGGGTCATGAAATAGCCCAAGCTAGCCTTAAAAAATATTGTATGTAAGAAATGGCCACATTCGCAGAGAGCTATTCTGTCAGTTGGTCATGCTTGCTACAGTACGTCCTGCTCTGTGACCCAGAGGATTGTCGACCTATTTTTCTCTCACTTGGCTCTCCCAAGCGAACACAATTATCACCCCCTCTCTCTCGCCATCCGTGGCTACACGCAAACAGTTACCTTGACCTACATTACCACATGGGGCCTGACACCAGGGGCCACCCCAGTGGAGTTGGGGGCACAATGTGTCATCTGCATCGTGTGTGATTCTATATCAAATTCATTGTGAGGGTAAATACTAGGTGTCTTGTGTATGACTCATTATGACGTAAACAATCAGGCCCATTTGGTTTTTAAGGTGTGATGGTAGAGAGCATAGAACACAGCTTTGTCTCTGTCTGCCTCTCACTAAGGCTTGTGCTTCACCAGCCAACCTTAATGTCTCCTTTCCTGGCGATCGGTGCTGAAGTGTTTTTGCTTCAAGGATCAGAAACGGTCAATTTATGAGGAATATTTATCAGGGGTGTAATTGAAAAATGATCTGGAGGCAGAGAGTGGACAGTGTTTTGGACTCTAGCGGGTACATGCACTGCCTCTGTCAACAGAATATCAATTTAATTAATTAATTTGAGTAAGCAGGAATATCGGTATGATTAATTCATTTCAGTAAGCAGGATCCTATTTAATTCAGTCAATGTGACATACAGTCCCACTTAATATTGAACATGGTTCACTCTTGTGGGCTTTTCTTAAATGTCAGAGACCACACCTGTGCAGTATGTCAACCACTTGTGTGCTATATTTCCAGTGCAAATGTTGCATTGGTACTGAGTGAACCTGGCCCAATGTGTCTAAGGCTGAGTTTACACAGGTAGCCTAATCCTGATCTTTTGCCACAAATTGGTCTTTTGACCAATCAGATCAGATCTTTTGCCAATAATTGGACTGCCTGTGTAAACATAGCCTGAGATGTTGTGTAATGTCTCCACAGCTCGCTAAACCCGACGGACAGAGCCCAATGTGTCTGTCCATAAATTAATCATAGATAGACAGGAACTTGATCTTTTCATTTCCTGGGATGATTAGTCCTAACTCCTGGGGTGGCTAGATAACTGGCTGGCCTCAAGTCCTTTTGAAATCTGCTTCAATCACAAATATCTTCTTCAATGAGTGATAGTTACTCACCCGGTGAGAGTTCTGGCCTTATTTGAAGTGAAGTAATGAACTATTTATCAGTTTTGGATGCCGATGGGTCCATAGTTTGTATAGCTTTTTTGTAGGCTTTTCGTCACGTCTAAAGATATTACATTTTCGGGACTTGGCTGTAGATATGCAGTACCATAGAAGCTTTCACACAGTGTTGTGTTTGAGACCACCTAAATTGAGACCGAATCAAGACATCCTGAAGCAAATCAAGTCTGTGGCAAGACCGCGTCAAGGCCGAGACCAGAAAAATGCAAGTCCAATTCAAGACCATGACTGTAATTTTGTCAAATCGCCACCATAATAATAGTTGAAAATGTCCAGTATTTCTGTGTTCGTATTTCAGAACAACATATGGATTCTTTAGACATTCAGAATGGAGAACAAATGCATTCTGGGGGAAACTAGAGCCACTCTACAAATTATTACTAACCCAAACACAGAGGTGAACAATCAGGGCCATCTACGCCTTCAGAGAAGGGCGAAGGATTCATGAAACAATAATAATAATATTAATTATATTATTTTCAATGATGTTCTGATTTAATCTCTTCAGTTTCAGTTGAAAAGGTTAACACTGAAGAGAAAAATAATTCCAATCAGGATTTTTCATTTGTGGTATCTGGGGAGATAATTCTAGCTACATTGGCTAGGCCGTCAGAACCTAGATAGAAGGCATCTGCCATTCAACTGTATTAGTTAACCATTTTGGAGTGACAGTGGAATCAACCAATCACATCTGGACTTGTAATGGGTGGGACCGTTTTTACAAAAACATATGGAAACTTCTGCCTTCTCAAAGGCCAACAGGTCACTTTACACAATAGTGAGCGGTAGTTATCCTACGGTTTAGCTAGCTATCTTTTGTTGTAAGCTAGTTTGCAGCGGCTGTAGCCGGTGTTATCGAAGAGGATGTTGTTGCTAATTTGTTAGCTTTTCAAGAATAACTTTGACCAAGAAGTTGACCTTGTACTGCAGTGGGTCACAGTGATTCTTTGTAGTTTTAAGGATCTGACCCTTTTTTTCCAATTTTCTCCTAAAATGACATACTCCAACTACACTCTCCTCAAACAATAGCATGGTATTTCTTCACTGTAAATTGGACAGTGCAGTTAGATTAACAATAATTTAAGCTTTCTGCCCATGTCTATGGCCTGGGAAATGTTCTTGTTACTTACAACGTCATGCTAATCACATTAGCACACGTTAGTGCAACCGTCCCGTAGAGGTTAAACAAATCTACTTTGAAACAAAAGTACACTATATGACCAAAAGTATGTGGACGCTTTCTCGTTGAACATCTCATTCCAAAATCATGGACATTAATATGGAGTTGGTCCCCCCCCCTTTGTTGCTATAACAGCCTCCACTCTTCTGGAGAGGCTTTCCACTAGATGTTGGAACATTGCTGCTATAACAGCCTCCACTCTTCTGGGAAGGCCTTCCACTAGATGTTGGAACATTGCTTCTATAACAGCCTCCACTCTTCTGGGAAGGCTTTCCACTAGATGTTGGAACATTGCTGCTATAACAGCCTCCACTCTTCTGGGAAGTCTTTCCACTAGATGTTGGAACATTGCTGCTATAACAGCCTCCACTCTTCTGGGAAGGCTTTCCACTAGATGTTGGAACATTACTGCTATAACAGCCTCCACTCTTCTGGGAAGGCTTTCCACTAGATGTTGGAACATTGCTGCTATAACAGCCTCCACTCTTCTGGGAAGGCTTTCCACTAGATGTTGGAACATTGCTGCTATAACAGCCTCCACTCTTCTGGGAAGGCTTTCCACTAGATGTTGGAACATTGCTGCTATAACAGCCTCCACTCTTCTGGGAAGGCTTTTCACTAGATGTTGGAACATTGCTGCGGGGACTTGCTTCCATTCACAGTCCATTGGCGGCGAGCTTTGCACCACTCCAGCCAACATTTACCATTGCGCATGGTGATTTTAGGATTGTGTACGGCTGCTCGGCCATGGAAACTAATTTCATGAAGATCCCGGCAAAGAGGCAGTTTGCAACTCTAGTGAGTGTTGCAACCAAGGACAGATGATTTTTACACGCTACGGCGGTCCCTTTCTATGAGCTAGTGTTGGCCTACCACTTCGCGGCTGAGCCGTTGTTGCTCCTAGACAGTTCCACCTCACAATAACATCACTGACAATTGACCGGGGGCAGCTCTAGCAGGGCAGACATTTTTTACGAACTGACTTGTTGAAAAGGTGGCTTCCTATCACTGTGCCACTTTGAAAGTCAGGAAGGCCATTCTACTGCCAATGTTTGTCCATGGAGATTGCATGGCTGTGTGCTTGATTTTTACACACCTGTCAGCAACGGGTGTGGCTAAAATAGACAAATCCATTCATTTGAAGGGGTGTCCACATGCATACATACTTTTGTATATATAGTGTACCCACCTGACATACATGGTTATGGGCTTAAAAATACACCTGTACCATGTCAGATATAGAGTTGAAATGTATTACATTTTGAGTTTGCGTCCCAATATTACACTTTATATTCTTCACAGAGGACTGAAATATAACATATCTGTCTAACATAGAAACACTGAACTTTTTAAATCTGTTTTTTTAATAACCTTTATTAATTATGAAATGATAAAATATTCATAACATTCCACCCATAAGGCCGAAGAGGGTGGTTTTGGTAATGGACTGCAGGAAAGGGTTGTTTCAAGTTATCAAAATCTGGTAAGCGGGACTGCTTTTTTTCTCTCAATCTGATTGGGTGGGCCTGGCAGGGCCTGGCTCCCCAATGAGTCGGCCCAGTCATGCCTACGCCCCTGATGCAAACAGCACATGATGACTGAATTGAGCATCACAAGGACCAAAACTATTTCAATACCTGGTCTGCATACCCATTGTTGCCTTAGCATTTACTGGTAGATATATAAGTTGAAACGTCTCTCCTACCTACCCTACCAGCTACCGATGACATTCTTCTGTGAGTTGCTCTATGCGAAAACCAGTTGAGCTCTTTTAGCCTGCAAATTATATTCCGCCGAAACTAGGCTGTGTGTGCGGTGCAGAGGAGGCTGCTGAGGGGAGGACGGCTTATAATAATGGCTAGAACGGCGCAATTGGATTGGCATCAAACACAGAGAAACCATGGAAACCATGTGTTTGATACTATTCCGCTCCAGCCATTACCACGAGCCCGTCCTCCCCAAGTAAGGTGCCACCAGCCTCCTGTGTTGTGGCATGTGAATATATTACACTTGCTTTGCGTTTGACTACTTTGTGAATGATTTCTCTATTGCACTACATCATTGATAGGTCGTATACCTCCACTACACTACTTTGATAAGCATCAGTGGGGATTAAGAAGTGAAGTATGCGCAATGCCTACTGGGGGGAGTGCACTGTTATTACCATTTCTGTCCTTTCAGCATCACAAACCTGTCACACACTGAAGGCCTGGGTCCAATAGGTTCACCACTGTTCCAACCTGTCACACACTGAAGGTCCAATAGGTTCACCACCGTACTAACCTGTCACACACTGAAGGTCCAATAGGTTCACCACTGTACTAACCTGTCACACACTGAAGGCCTGGGTCCAATAGGTTCACCACCATACTAACCTGTCACACACTGAAGGCCTAGGTCCAATAGGTTCACCACCGTACTAACCTGTCACACACTGAAGGCCTGGGTCCAATAGGTTCACCACCGTACTAACCTGTCACACTGAAGACCTGGGTCCAATAGGTTCACCACCGTACTAACCTGTCACACACTGAAGGCCTGGGTCCAATAGGTTCACCACCATACTAACCTGTCACACACTGAAGGTCTAATAGGTTCACCACCATACTAACCTGTCACACACTGAAGGCCTGGGTCCAATAGGTTCACCACTGTACTAACCTGTCACACACTGAAGGTCCAATAGGTTCACCACTGTACTAACCTGTCACACACTGAAGGCCTGGGTCCAATAGGTTCACCACTGTACTAACCTGTCACACACTGAAGGTCCAATAGGTTCACCACCGTACTAACCTGTCACACACTGAAGGTCCAATAGGTTCACCACTGTACTAACCTGTCACACACTGAAGGTCCAATAGGTTCACCACCGTACTAACCTGTCACACACTGAAGGTCCAATAGGTTCACCACTGTTCCAACCTGTCACACTGAAGGTCCAATAGGTTCACCACCATACTAACCTGTCACACACTGAAGGTCCAATAGGTTCAGCACCATACTAACCTGTCACACACTGAAGGTCCAATAGGTTCACCACCGTACTAACCTGTCACACACTGAAGGTCCAATAGGTTCACCACCGTACTAACCTGTCACACACTGAAGGTCCAATAGGTTCACCACTGTACTAACCTGTCACACACTGAAGGTCCAATAGGTTCACCACCATACTAACCTGTCACACACTGAAGGTCCAATAGGTTCACCACTGTACTAACCTGTCACACACTGAAGGTCCAATAGGTTCACCACTGTACTAACCTGTCACACACTGAAGGCCTGGGTCCAATAGGTTCACCACTGTACTAACCTGTCACACACTGAAGGCCTAGGTCCAATAGGTTCACCACTGTACTAACCTGTCACACTGAAGACCTGGGTCCAATAGGTTCACCACTGTTCCAACCTGTCACACACTGAAGGTCCCATAGGTTCACCACTAGGGTTGCACATTTTGGGGAATATTCAGAGGTGGAAACTTTCCGTGGGAATTAACAGGAATATATGGGAATTAACAGGAATATATGGGAATTAACAGGAATATATGGGAATTAACAGGAATATATGGGAATGAACAGGAATATATGGGAATTAACAGGAATATATGGGAATTAACAGGAATATATGGGAATGAATATGAATTCTATTTAAATGTAGATGTTTTTTGCATTGGATATATTTACCATATCATATTGAGACAGAAACATAAACCTTTTACCTCATAAGTAGATATAATTACAAATGGTTAAATCCGTCCACTAGAAGAAAAAAAAAACTATTTAGTTACGAATTTAACTTTAATTAAATTAGTTGACTCTTCACATGATTTCACTGAACAACAAAAGAAAGGGAATATTGAATGATCCCCAATGATCCATCGCATCTCCCAAAAACGTTTTCGACATCTGTAAAATGATAGTCTAGAAACTAAAGCTTTGGTTGTCTTCCTCAGGCTTCCATGGCTTCTCCCTGGACCTCCTCAATGTCCACCTCTTGAACATCAGACTCTGAGGCCTCATCTTCACTGTCACTTTCCAACCTTATTGGTGATGGCTCGTTGTCAGGCTCAAAAAGCCTCACATTTGCCTGAATGGCCACCAATTTTTCAACCTTTGTAAGGTTGCTTTGGTGTGTGTGTGTGTGTGTGTGTTCCCAAACAAGGACCAGTTGCGCTCTGAGACGGCTGATGTTGATGGGATTTGGAGAATGATGGAGGCAACAGGGGAAAGAGCCTCAGATCCACAAAGTCCCTTCCACCAGGTGGCTGATGAGATATGTTGGCACGACTACCATATTGCATCTCCATCCCAAAGCCTTGCTTGGAAGTGTACTTCGCCAGACTGCCAATAACCTTGCCCTCATCCAGGCCAAGGTGGCGAGACACGGTAGTGATGACACCATAGGCCTTGTTGATCTCTGCATCAGACAGGATGCTCTTGCCAGCATACTTAAGGTCCAACATGTACTCTGCGGGGTGCACGGGCTTCAGGCAGAAGTCTTCACACTTTTTGATGTATTTCAGAACTGCTGTTTCCTCTGCTTGGAGCAACAGTGAAGTGGGCAGGGCTGTACAGATTTCTTCTCTTACATCTGCAAGCAGAGTCTGAACATCAGACAGGATGGCATTGTCTCCCTCAATCTGTGCAATGGCTACTGCTATAGGTTTCAGGCTGCTTACCACTCTCTCCCAAAATACATCATCCAGGAGGATCCTCTTAATGGGGCTGTCAATTTTGGCAGACTGTGATATAGCCATTTCTTGGAGAGACTCCTTCCCCTCCAGGAGACTGTCAAACATGATGACAACATTACCCCAATGGGTGTTGCTGGGCAGCTTCAATGTGGTGCTTTTATTCTTCTCACTTTGCTTGGTGAGGTAGATTGCTGCAATAACTTGATGACCCTTCACATACCTAACCATTTCCTTGGCTCTCTTGTAGTGTATCCATTGTTTTCAGCCCTTGTGATCTATGCGTTTACCAGGGCAGCCCTTGTGATCTCTGCGTTTCCAGGGCAACCCTTGTGATCTATGCGTTTCCAGGGCAGCCCTTGTGATCTGTGTGTTTCCAGGGTAGCCCTTGTGATCTGCCAGGGTAGCCCTTGTGATCTGTGCGTTTCCAGGGTAGCCCTTGTGATCTGTGTGTTTACCAGGGCAGCCCTTGTGATCTGTGTGTTTTTAAAGAGCCTGTGTGGTGTCCTCCGTCTCTCCTCCCTCCCATGTGTTTCTAAGGGAACCCATCTCTGTGCCAGGCAGTGTCCCAACATCATACCACATTGTCACCCCAGTGTGAGACGAGAACAGCTAAGAGAACAGTCATTAAAGGGTGGAGTTATTTGTTTAACCTGTGGGAGAATAGATGATGATGATGTGGTATCTGACTTGTCCACTGTACTGTTTAGACAAACCAAGGGGTTCATTTGATCAAACACTGATAAAGGCTCTCCATTGAAGACTGAACACTTCATCAGTTTCCATGGTCTATATGTATGCTCTAGGCTATATCTGTTTGATAGGAAAATCTCAATCTCAAGCTCTGAAAACAGGATGTGCTAACATGAAATGCTCTGGAATAACCCTCTGTAATAAATTACACTCTGTACTCTTAAACAGTTTCCCTCACTGCATCCGATTGACACTGATACTGTAGCCTAATCCCGCTATTTCTCTGTGTTTCGTATGGGCCAAAATTTCACAATATATTCATAAACCTTTTTAATGACCAAATGATGAACAGTTTTCTGCTTAATCGTGTTACGTAGGCTCATATCTGATTATGAACTTGATGCTTGGCTGGATTCGAACTGATTCTCACAGACATCGTCTCACTTGTTCCTGGCAGTGGTGATGAAGGGGTCTAAATATCGGTCCTCCTACCGATTTGCTTTCTTGACTCCAGAGTTGAATTGCAATTAGCTTCACAGTGATTTATCGATGGCTAAATTCCGTTAAAGAGTCAGTGTGTTAATTGCTTTGGTTTTTAAAAAAGCTTGACAAAGAAGCGTAATAGTGGTATCCCTCAATGGGTAGCCTAACCACTTGTTGGATTAAAAGAAGACGAGGACTTTAGTGGTGTTGATTACTGCTTGTGGGCTCCCGAGTGGCGCAGCATCTCAGTGCTAGAGGCGTCAATACAGACCCTGGTTTGATTCCAGTCTGTATCACAACCCGGCCGTGATTGGGAGTCAGCGCACAATTTGTCTCAGCGTCGTCCGGGTTTAGCCGGGGTAGGCCGTCATTGTAAATAAAAATGTGTTCTTAACCTAGTTAAATAAAATAAATAAAATTGTGAAAGCCGTTCTTAAAGCCAATTTTGACATCACTCCCAGTTCTAAAAATCTATGATCCATTAGCTAATTTTACTCCAAGGAAGGAAGGGTGTGTTATTAGAGTATTTACACTGGGCCTGCGTCTCTGATGGTTGGCTGTTTACCAGGGAAACCAGCTGCTGTACTGTAACTGTCATGTGTCCCTCTCCACAACACGACATGCTTTGCTTACACAGAGGGTGTGGCCTGGTTAACACGGATGCTGGGTTTGTGTGGGTCACATCAGGCTCTGCTTCCCACAGTTGTGTCAAGTTGGCTGGATGTCCTTTGGGTGGTGGACCATTCTTGATACACACAGGAAACGGTTAAGCGTAAAAAACCTACTAGCGTTGCAGTTCTTGACACAAACTGGTGCGCCTGGCACCTACTGCAATACCCTGTTCAAAGGCACTTAAATATTTTGTCTTGCCCATTCACCCTCTGAATGGCACAAACCATGTCTCAAGGCTTAAACATCCTTATCTCCTCCCCTTCATCTACACTGATTGCAGTGGATTTAACATGTGACATCAATATGGAATCATAGCTTTCACCTGGTCAGTCTGTTCTTAATGTTTTGGTTACTGAGTCTATATCACACTATGAACTTTAAGGCCGCTCATCATCTACAGCCGTGACCAAAAGTTGAGAATGACACAAATATAAATTTCCACAAAGTTTGCTGCTTCAGTGTCTTTAGATATTTTTGTCAGATGTTACTATGGAATACTGAACTATAATTACAAGCATTTCATAAGTGTCAAAGGCTTTTATTGACAATTACATGAAGTTGATGCAAAGAGTCAATATTTGCAGTGTTGACCCTTCTTTTTCAAGACCTCTGCAATCCGCCCTGGCATGCTGTCACTTAACTTCTGGGCCACATCCTGACTGATGGCAGCCCATTCTTGCATAATCAATGCTTGGAGTTTGTCAGAATTTGTGGGGTTTTGTTTGTCCACCCGCCTCTTGAGGATTGACCACAAGTTCTCAATGGGATTAAGGTCTGGGGAGTTTCCTGGCCAGGGACCCAAAATATCGATGTTTTGTTCCCCGAGCCACTTAGTTATCACTTTTGCCTTATGGCAAGGTGCTCCATCATGCTGGAAAAGGCATTGTTCGTCACCAAACTGTTCCTGGATGGTTGGGAGAAGTTGCTCTCAGATGATGTGTTGGTACCATTCTTTGTTCATGTCTGTTTTCTTAGGCAAAATTGTGAGTAGTGAGCCCACTCCCTTGGCTGAGAAGCAACTGTTACTGTAATTTAATTATGCCAATGTGCTTTCATTAATTGAAAACCCTTAATCTATTTTATGAGAATTTGTAAGATTCTTGTTTGCATAAAATAGATGGAGACCAGTCTTTTTAATAATAGGTAACAGAATTTATTCTCGGAGCACGCTGCCACTTAACCACGAGCAACAGTTTATATACAGATCATGACGTCATTTCATTGCGTTAACAGAATCCCCTCCTCTCGACCGGGACAAAGTGAGGTGAAAAGTTCATTCTAACTTACTAACACACTCCCAGATAACTTTTGACCCCTCAACATTATCTATCACCACTGAGCTGACAGTTCTAATTAACAGAAAACTTAGGAATGCACTCACTGTCTTATCTAAAAACCCCAGAGCTCAGTTCCGTAGGTTCAACCATAGGCTAACGACCTTATCTGTTTTCACAGTCCACAACCCATTCGTTTCTTCCTAGTTGAAATGGTGTTCATTAACTTTAATTACTCCTTGTCCGTGTCTCACAATCCCTTCTTATGAAGTCATATTGTTAATCAGATATAATAAAACAGAGTATATGTTTTATTTAGTTACAGTTCCATTTAAAATGATTTGTTCAGTCATTTAATCATAATTTTACCAACAGCAACCCCACACATAAATTATCTCAGGATGCTTTACTGTTGGCAGGACTGATGGTAGCGCTCACCTTGTCTTCTCCGGACAAGCTCTTTTCCAGATGCCCCCAACAATCGGAAAGGGGATTCATCAGAGAAAAGATGGTCCTGGCGCTTGCTGGACTTTTATGGGCGCCGAAGCCTTCTTCAACACAAATTTGAACCGCTCGCCTTGAAGTTCTTGAGGATCCGATAAATGGTTGATTTAGGTACAATCTTACTGGCAGCAATATCCTTGCCTGTGAAGCCCTTTTTGTGCAAAGCAATGATGATGGTACTTGTTTCCTTGCAGGTAACCATGATTGACAGAGGAAGAACAATGATTCCAAGCACCACCCTCCTTTTGAAGCTTCCAGTCTGTTATTTGAACTCAATCAGCATGACAGAGTGATCTCCAGCCTTGTCCTTGTCAACACTTCGACATGTGTTAACGAGAGAATCACTGACATGATGTTAGCTGGTGTTATTGTGGCAGGGCTGAAAGGCAGTGGAAATGTTTTTGGGGGATTCGGTTTATTTGCATGGCAAAGAGGGACTTTGCAATTAATCTGATCACTCTTCATAACATTCTGGAGTATATGCAAATTGCCATCATGCAAACTGAGGCAGCGGACTTTGTGAAAATGAATATTTGTCATTCTCAAAACTTTTGGCCACGACTGTACCTTGGTTATAATAATGTACTCTGCTGTGCATACTATGCACTTTAATCCTACTGTTTACAATATGATACAGTTTATGACATTGCCTTTGATATGCCTGCTCATCTGAAACAGATTTCCCACAACTGACAGGAACTGATCGATGCTTTGTCCGTGTAATGCTGAGACATCTGAGACTCGGAGACAAACTCAGGGTAGATGAGAAAGAGGACTCGTTTGGATGAAGCAAGGCGACGTGTCATGGATGTCTCGCTCTCATCTCATCATCCCCCCCTCTGGAACTCTGACAGCACTCCGTCTCATCACCTTGGCAGCTGTTGCCATGGTTCTGTCACCGTCGGCTGCGGTATCGCCGAGTGAGCCTGAGAACAACCTAGATGGCCACACAGATCAGGTTGACACTGTGAGGTTCTGAAGCGTCTTTATCATCTCCTTAATGTGTCAATGACATTACCTTATTAATGCATATATCACCTCAGTCAATGTGCCTTGTTGACATAGAGACAAACTCTGCTGTCCTCCTCTCTTGACCCTGGGTTCCTGTGGTGCAGAGAACAATCAGCAGCTTCTGCCTCACCAACACCAACTGCAGTTGGCAGGAAACCCTGGCTGAACGACTGTTTGAATAGAGGGTTAGGGAGAGAAGCTGTGACTGAAAGACAACATTACATGACCAAAAGTATGTGGACACCTGCTCGTTGAAAATCTAATTCCAAAATCATAGGCATTAATATGGAGTTGGTCCCCCTTTGCTGCTATAAAAGCCTCCACTTTTCTGGGAAAGCTTTGCACTAGATGTTGGAACATTGCTGCGGGGACTTGCTTCCATTCAGCCACGAGCATTAGTGAGGTTGGACACTGATGTTGGGTGATTTGGCCCTGACTCTAAGTCAGCATTCCAATTCATCCCAAAAGTGTTCGATGGGGTTGAGGTCAGGGCTTTGTGCAGGCCAGTCAAGTTCTTCCACACCGATATCGAAAAAAACATTTCTGCCAGTTGGTGAAGCGTGATTCATCACTCGAGAGTACACATTTCCAATGATCCAGAGTCCAATGGCGGCAAGCTTTACACCACTCCAGCCAACACTTGGCATTGCACATGGTGATCTTAGGCTTCAAAGGCTGCTCGTCCTTTGAAACCCATTTCAGGAAGCTCCCAACAAACAGTTTTTGTGCTGACGTTGCCTCCAGAGGCAGTTTGGAACTCGGTAGTGAGTGTTGCAACTGAAGACAGACAATTATTTTCACGCTACGCGCTTCAGCACTCGGTGGTCCCCGTTCTGTTAGCTTGTGTGGCCTACCACTTCGCGGCTGAGCCGTTGTTGCTCCTCGACGTTTCCACTTCACTGTAACAGCACTTACGGTTGACCGGGGCAGCTCTGGCAGTGCAGACATTTGACGAACTGAATTGTTAGAAAGGTGGCATCCTGTGACGGTGCCATGTTGAAAGTCACCGCTTTTCATTGCGGCCATAGCGCTGCCAATGTTTGTCTATGGAGTTTGCATGGCTGTGTGCTCAGTAACGGGTTCCAGACACTTGTAGAATCTATACCAAGGTGTATTGAAGCAGTTCAGGTTTGTGGTGACCCAACGCCCTATTAAGATGCTATATGTTGGTGTTTCCTTTATTTTGGCAGTTTCCTGTATTTGTTCTTTGTTTCTGATGCCCCTCAGTGGAAAGAGTTACTACATGAGTTCTGAAGTGCATATTATAGAACTGCCAGTGAAAGGAATCAATAGTCTGCTTTCATAAGACTTTCTATGATACACTGTCTTACTGCATAACCAACCTGGTTTGGTGACCCCTAGTGACTGACTGACTGGTGACCCCTAGTGACTGACTGTTTGGTGACCCCTAGTGACTGACTGTTTGGTGACCCCTAGTGACTGACTGTTTGGTGACCCCTAGTGACTCACTGTTTGGTAACCCCTAGTGACTGACTGTTTGGTGACCCCTAGTGACTGACTGTTTGGTGACCCCTAGTGACTGACTGTTTGGTGACCCCTAGTGACTGACTGACTGACTGGTGACCCCTAGTGACTGACTGACTGACTGGTGACCCCTAGTGACTGACTATTTGGTGACCCCTAGTGACTGACTGTTTGGTGGCCCCTAGTGACTGACTGTTTGGTGACCCCCTAGTGACTGACTGTTTGGTGACCCCCTAGTGACTGACTTTTTGGTGACCCCCTAGTGACTGATTGGTTGGTGACCCCCTAGTGACTGACTGTTTGGTGACCCCTAGTGACTGACTGTTTGGTGACCCCTAGTGACTGACTGACTGGTGACCCCTAGTGACTGACTGTTTGGTGACCCCTATTGACTGACTGACTGGTGACCCCTAGTGACTGACTGTTTGGTGATCCCCTAGTAACTGACTGTTTGATGACCCCCTAGTGACTGACTAACTGGTGACCCCTAGTGACTGACTGTTCAGTGATACCATAATAAGAGATTTGCATGCTAATATTTGTATCATATGTTAGTTAATATGTAACTTAATTAAATAAACTGTATGACATGAATATATGAAATAATTCATAAATAAGTGAAGTATGAATTTAACAGATAAACAGATCTGTCTAGTATCATTCTGAGCAACTGACAGCAGTAGCCTGGTTTCAGAATCTTTTCTCTCTCTCTCGTTCTCAGGGGACTCCTTCACTCAATTCCGCTTTTCTGAGGAGAAGGAGTGGGATATTGACTCTTTGGCAGCCAATCAGGTAAATATGGTATTGCCTTTTCTCTGTTCCTCTTAAAGTTGTGTTTCCAGTATAGCTCTCTCTCTCTCTCTGTCTGTCTGTTTGTTTTCAATTAGATCTTGTTGTCAATAGTGTTTATCTGTCTTCAGACAGTGGTTAAGGTAGTGGCTAGGGTGTTGTTTTGGTACTAGTCTATGTTGTCCCAGGAGTTGATCAGTGCTCTCTCTTCCTCCGCCCCCTTCCTCAACACTCCGCCCCATTCCTCCACCCCGCCCCTTCCTCCCTTTACCCCCTTCCTTCCTCCCTCCACCCCACTCGCTCCCTCCCTCCACCCCACTCGCTCCCTCCCTCCATCCCACTCGCTCCCTCCCTCCACCACCCCTTCCCTCCTCCTTCTACCCCTTCCCCTCCTCCTTCTACCCCTTCCCCTCCTCCTTCTACCCCTTCCCCTCCTCCTTCTTCCCCTCCTCCTTCTTCCCCTCCTCCTCCTTCTTCCCCTCCTCCTTCTACCCCTTCCCCTCCTCCTTCTACCTCTTCCCCTCCTCCTTCTACCCCTTCCCCTCCTCCTTCTACCCCTTCCCCTCCTCCTTCTGCCCCTTCCCCTCCTCCTTCTACCCCTTCCCCTCCTCCTTCTACCCCTTCCCCTCCTCCGTCTACCCCTTCCCCTCCTCCGTCTACCCCTTCCCCTTCTCCTTCTACCCCTTCCCCTCCTCCTTCCACCCCTCTCCTTCTCTTTCCTTACATCTAGTTTTCAGCAGTGTTTGTGGACCTCCCAGCCCTGGCCCAGTCTCTACAAGAGCTGCCTCTCCACCAGCGACTGAACCTGGAGGCTGAACTAGTCCAGGTAGGTACTGATGCCTCTCCACCAGCGACTGAACCTGGAGGCTGAACTAGTCCAGGTAGGTACTGATGCCTCTCCACCAGCGACTGAACCTGGAGGCTGAACTAGTCCAGGTAGGTACTGACGCCTCTCCACCACAGACTCAACCTGGAGGCTGAACTAGTCCAGGTAGGTACTGATGCCTCTCCACCACAGACTGAACCTGGAGGCTGAACTAGTCCAGGTAGGTACTGATGCCTCTCCACCACAGACTCAACCTGGAGGCTGAACTAGTCCAGGTAGGTACTGATGCCTCTCCACCACAGACTCAACCTGGAGGCTGAACTAGTCCAGGTAGGTACTGATTCCTCTCCACCACAGACTGAACCTGGAGGCTGAACTAGTCCAGGTAGGTACTGATGCCTCTCCACCACAGACTCAACCTGGAGGCTGAACTAGTCCAGGTAGGTACTGATGCCTCTCCACCACAGACTCAACCTGGAGGCTGAACTAGTCCAGGTAGGTACTGATGCCTCTCCACCACAGACTGAACCTGGAGGCTGAACTAGTCCAGGTAGGTACTGATGCCTCTCCACCACAGACTGAACCTGGAGGCTGAACTAGTCCAGGTAGGTTCTGATGCCTCTCCACCACAGACTCAACCTGGAGGCTGAACTAGTCCAGGTAGGTTCTGATGCCTCTCCACCACAGACTCAACCTGGAGGCTGAACTAGTCCAGGTAGGTACTGATGCCTCCTCACCACAGACTGAACTAGTCCAGGTAGGTAATGATGCCTCTCCACCACAGACTGAACCTGGAGGCTGAACTAGTCCAGGTAGGTACTGATGCCTCTCCACCACAGACTCAACCTGGAGGCTGAACTAGTCCAGGTAGGTACTGATGCCTCTCCACCACAGACTGAACCTGGAGGCTGAACTAGTCCAGGTAGGTACTGATGCCTCTCCACCACAGACTGAACTAGTCCAGGTAGGTACTGATGCCTCTCCACCACAGACTCAACCTGGAGGCTGAACTAGTCCAGGTAGGTACTGATGCCTCTCCACCAGAGACTCAACCTGGAGGCTGAACTAGTCCAGGTAGGTACTGATGCCTCTCCACCACAGACTGAACTAGTCCTGGTGCAGAACCTTTTTGCTCCATTGGGTTTGGTGTTGGGCGTCTACACCTCTTTAGGCGTCTAGACTAGAGTATTCAGAAGTGTTGTAATATTACCATGGAAACCTGTTGAATTCTTTCTGTTTACACAGTGTTCCCAGAAAGTCATTGTCTAAGTATTGGTAGTGTATTTGTGTTGAATCCAGATGTATTATCTATTCTTGTTGTTATATATCAGGTGACCTCTCCGGTGGAGCTACCCACTATGACCATGGCACCCAAACAGAACTCTGTAGCGCTGGGTCTGTTTAAGCCTCCTGTCCCAGGAGTCCCAGCAGCTCAGAAAGGCCTTAGTCCAAGCCTGGGTGTTTCCTGTGCCGTGAGCACAGCCCCAGGCGCTGTTCCTCTGGGCTCCTCAGCTGCCAAGACCCCTGTGGTGGATGAGATGGATAAGGATTTGGACCAGCTGCTCAGTCTACAGAGCTCAGACTCAGAACCTTCACTGTCCCAAACTGGCAGGCTTGTTGAGGTTCCAAATAAACGTGAGTACCCATAACATTTTTGTTCTGTTCTGCAATCTTGTAATTAGATTATACACAGTTGCAGACTATTCAGTGTGGAAAAAATAACTTGTTGCTACAACAACCCATCACCCAGGACGTGCTACCTGTCCCAGACCTGCTGTTTTCAACTCTCTAGAGACAGCAGGAGCGGTAGAGATACTCTGAATGATCGGCTATGAAAAGCCAACTGACATTTACTCCTGAGGTGCTGACTTGTTGCACCCTCGACAACTACTGTGATTATTATTATTTGACCATGCTGGTCATTTATGAACGTTTGAACATCTTGGCCATGTTCTGTTATAATCTCCACCCGGCACAGCCAGAAGCGGACTGGCCACCCCACATAGCCTGGTTCCTCTCTAGGTTTTGGCCTTTCTAGGGAGTTTTTCCTAGCCACCGTGCTTCTACACCTGCATTGCTTGCTGTTTGGGGTTTTAGGCTGGGTTTCTGTACAGCACTCTGAGATATCAGCTGATGTACGAAGGGCGAAATAAATACCTTTGATTTGATGATTTGATTAGATCACTTAACTGTAACCTAAATAAAGGCATTGATAATTTGCTAGCAACATAAAGGGAAACGAGATGTAAAATTGTTAGTTCGTCCTCTATATCTCTGTGTGAGTACTAGGGAGAGTGCAACTTTCTGTGGTTTCTTTTTTCAGCAGCATTAGAGGAGAGGGAGGAGCTTGTCCTGGAGGAGGAGAGGGAGGAGCTTGTTCCGGAGGAGGAGCTTAAGAAGCAGGAGACACAGCAGGCCAAGGAGGAGATTCAGAAGGAGGAGGTGGCTGTACCTCCCAAGGCAGCGGTAGCAAAGGAGGTGGTGACAGAGGAGGACCTGGAAGACTGGCTGGACAGCATGATCTCCTGACCCCTGAACTCTAACCTTTGACCCTGTCTGACCTAGGAGAAGGACCGTCCAGTCCCCCTCAGCCCTTATCACATGATAACGAGTACATCCCCTCAGCCCCTAACAGTCTTACATCATATTCTAATCCATCACAGTCAAGACATGGAGCACTGCTTATATAACAGCAGATTCATTAATATGCTTTTCATAAGATCGACTTTGGATGAAGGCATTGCTGGGAGTTCTTTCCCTCCCATTGGACTGATTCACATCAAGTCCCGTGTGTTCTCCATCCTACCGACTACCCTGGATGGCTGTAGCAGCGGAGCTCTGTGAGCTGTACCTGATTTCCTATTCCTTGTCAGACACGGAAAGGGGCTCACACACAGACAGACACATTTTCCCCTCTGAAAGGTTTCTGTAATTGGATCGATGTTGTGAGTTAGTTGACACAGCCCATGGAATACAGACATGGTTTATTGCATTGGTTAATTTATTCATTCCCCCCCCCCTCTTTCCTTCTCAAAAAGAAATGCAGGTTTCCCAAAGCTACTACATATAAATGGCCGTACAATAGCAGTTCACTGTTCAATAAATTCTGAATTACGTTTTTTCTTCAGCGTGTAATTTCTACTATGGAAAGAAAGGTGTACAGGCAGACAATGGACACTGTAGTTTGGGAACAAATCCAAACGGAGCAACAATTACACAATGGGTATCTAGATATATATTATTTTCTTCTAAAAAGCTATCCCTACTGTAGCTAGGTAATTCTAATCCACAACCTAGAGCACGAAGGGTGTCAAGTTCTCATTTTTAAGGCACATTGGCACTTTATAAACACCTATAATGGGCTCAAGACTGACCCTTGAGGGACCCCTTTTTTAAATTCCTCCTCTCACCAAGCTAATTAGATTCAGACCCAAGTTCAATAAAAAGGTAGAATTAGGTCTAATTTAATTTCTAGTCAAGTTTCATCATTATCACCACCACAATTCACATTGTAGCGTTTTTGTTCTCAGGTAATATCTTGTGTTTTGGTTAATATCTTGGGTGATAATCTCGATGGCTTGTACATTCAATCACTCCTCAAGCTGTAACCCTACATATATCAATGTCTCCACTCTACCACACAACACACATTGTGCAAACCGTTTTGGGGGGTAAGCAAGTGAAAAGGGTAACGTGTCATCATAACAAATCAAATGAATGTAACCATTTACGTTGAAAGAGAAAACAAGGTGTCGACGTGACAGGTGACCTATCTTCACAATGAAAATTCAAACACCAAGTCCAGTCATCGTCTTCATCAACCTCAGTCTCTCCTCAGTAGTGGCTGGCCAGTTCATTAGGTGACACTGTATGATGGATACAATGGCAGCAGAAGAGCTAAGTGGAGCTAGATTTCATGTTCCATTAAGGTTCAAGTGAGTTAGTCTTTACCAGATAGTGTTGTGGGGTAGCTGGATGGTGTTCTGGTGTCCTCTCTACCCAGATAGTGTTGTAGGGTAGCTGGGTAGTGTTCTGGTGTCCTCTCTACCCAGATAGTGTTGTAGGGTAGTGTTCTGGTGTCCTCTACCCAGACAGTGTTGTAGGGTAGTGTTCTGGTGTCCTCTCTACCCAGATAGTGTTGTAGGGTAGTGTTCTGGTGTCCTCTACCCAGATAGTGTTGTAGGGTAGTGTTCTGGTGTCCTCTCTACCCAGATAGTGTTGTAGGGTAGTGTTCTGGTGTCCTCTCTACCCAGATAGTGTTGTAGGGTAGTGTTCTGGTGTCCTCTCTACCCAGATAGTGTTGTAGGGTAGTGTTCTGGTGTCCTCTATCCATTAAATGTTGTTGAAGTGATGTAAGAAGGCTGCCTCAGATAGGATGTAGGGTTTGTGAGTAGACTTGTCTCTCAAATACAGACAGTGCTTTACGGTAAATGGGAAGTGTTAAGTGTCCTCTCTACACAGGTAGGGTAGCTAGCTAGCTAATGTAGTTTTAGGTGTTCTCTCTCAAGGTAGGGTTGGAGAGTAGCTGGGTAGTATTAGATGTCCTCTCTACCCAAGCAGGTCCTCATACTGCTTCCTGAAACAGTCCCCAGCAGGGAAGAAGTCCCAGCATCTCTCCTGGTACATCTTCCACACATACGACTCCTGTTGAAGGACAGGGAAATACACAGTAGTTAAAATGGTTTTAGGAGTGAAAAGGTGTTTTCAACTAGAAAAGGTCATTTTACATGACATCAAATTGTGTAGTGTGGTAAAGTCAAATAGCAGCAATATTACCATTTTAAAATTCACATGACATTCAAAATGCGTGGCATCGTTGGCGGTTTAGGGAGCGATTTGCATTTTCTGTGTATCAAATTTACAAACTATAATTTCAAGTTGATTAAAGTTTATTTATATATATATATATATTTAACTTCTTGGATGCATTCAGATTCAGTTTAAAAATTCGGATTCAAAACCAGAGACAACATCCTGGTACTTTGCAAGGTGGAGAAGAACAGAGACTCAACCGCTTTGGAAAAACAGAAGCTTTTGCTAGATTCCGAAGCCAAAGTGGCATTTATTGTCTTCCTATGAATTGGTCTCTAGCGTTTAAACCGTTTATAAGCTATTAGGGCTATATCCCATTCCTGAAAGCTTAGACTCTATCAAACATGGACATTGAACCAATGTGGACTAGATGTTAAATTGACGTCTCTGCCCAATGGGTCTAAGAAGTTGAATATATGAAACTTTGATAAACCTCAAATTAATGCAATATCTACCATATTGAAACAGAATATCTACATTGAAATTGAATTTCAAAAATGTATGCGATTTATTCATTCAATTCAGTTTTTAAAATCATGGAATTCAATGTGTGCATTACAAATTGTTAGATATTAAATACAATTTCTGTTGGCACTGAAACCACTCCATAGTTCTATTCTAGTGCTAGAGATTCACTGAGAGAGATTTAGACCTGAGACGTGTGTTCATATGACAAAGAGAAGTGTTGTTGTACACACCTGACCAGTGTGTTCAGTCTCGTCCTTGTTGATGAGGTACATCAGGAAGAAGCTGCATGGGAAGAAAAGCCGTGTGGCCAAATATTAACTCAGGCTTTCATCCAGAGCATCACTGGTAAAGTTAAGTACATCTAATTCAATTCAAACGAGAGCCTTTAATGGAGCATCTCTGGTCGTATGTGTGCTTGAACAACATCCTCGTGTCAGTCAGTTATGTACTCACAGGTAGTTGGCCAGGTTGTGTTCTTGTAAGGTGTGGGTCTCAAAGCCGTGGGGTGTAGTATCAAAGTAGTCGTTTCCAATTCCACAGATGAAGCATTTCGTCTACAGTAAGAGGATAGAATGTGTTTACCCAATCAGATACACTCCCCTCCCCTAACATATTGCATTTATTCAAGAAGATGCTTATTCCTAACATTGATTGTTTGTTTGTTATTTTTATTTAACCTTTCTTTAACTAGGCAAGTAAGTTTAGAACAAAATCTTATTTACAATTACGGCCAAACCCTCCCCTAACCCGGATGACGCTGGGACAATTGTGCGCCGCCCTATGGAACTCCCGATCACGGCCGGTTGTGATACAGCCCGGGATCGAACCAGGTTCTGTAGTGACGCCTCTAGCACTGAGATACAGTGCCGTAGACCAGTGCGCCACTTGGGAGCCTAGAAAATGTTCTAGGTGAGACCAGGTGAACTCTTACCTCCATATCCTCCTTCACCTGCTCCTGCTGGTCTCTCAGTTCCCCAAACGCATCAATAATCAAACCTGGAATATTGAACAAGACAGCATTTTAACTTCTTAAACACGGTAAAGTCCTCTCAGCTGTTGTTCTGAACACCAGGGGCCGTACGTATCATAAGTTTCAGAGTAGGAGTGCTGATTTAGGATCACACCAGGTAAGATCACATGATCCTAGACCTCACCCCAAAGAGCCTGGTATTTAGTTTAATTTTTATTTATTCTAGTGTTGACGTGGCAGCTAAAAGCTGAATTGTGTGTAAAAACATCAAGAACTTCAAGAAAACTAATGTGATACAGTATCAAAGTTCCGTAGTAACATACCAAAGTTGGTCAATTCCATTTCAATTCCAATCAATTCAAATAGGTAAAACATTGTAATTCCAATTCAAAATGCCACTTATTGAAGAGAATTGGAGTTCCAGTGTACTTCCTGAATTGACTGGTAGTAACGTACCCTGAATGATAGCCAGGAGGATGACGATGACGAAGAAGAAGAAGGTGATGTCGAAGAGGATACGCCACAGCTCGTAGGGGTCTCCGGCCGGGTCCTCGAGCTCATCACCGATACCACCGCCGGCCCTCACCCCCGCGTACAGGTGGAACAGATAGCACTGAAGAGGATATACAGGAGGAACAGATAGCACTGAGGAGGATATGCAGGTGGAACAGATAGCACTGAGGAGGATATACAGGAGGAACAGATAGCACTGAGGAGGATATACAGTAGGAACAGATAGCACTGAGAAGGATATACAGGAGGAACAGATAGCACTGAGGAGGATATACAGGAGGAACAGATAGCACTGAGGAGGATATACAGGTGGAACAGATAGCACTGAGGAGGATATACAGGAGGAACAGATAGCACTGAGGAGGATATACAGGAGGAACAGATAGCACTGAGGAGGATATACAGGTGGAACAGATAGCACTGAGGAGGATATACAGGAGGAACAGATAGCACTGAGGAGGATATACAGAAGGAACAGATAGCACTGAGGAGGATATACAGAAGGAACAGATAGCACTGAGGAGGATATACAGGAGGAACAGATAGTACTGAGGAGGATATACAGAAGGAACAGATAGCACTGAGGAGGATATACAGGTGGAACAGATAGCACTGAGGAGGATATACAGGAGGAACAGATAGCACTGAGGAGGATATACAGAAGGAACAGATAGCACTGAGGAGGATATACAGGAGGAACAGATAGTACTGAGGAGGATATACAGAAGGAACAGATTGCACTGAGGAGGATATACAGGAGGAACAGATAGCACTGAGGAGGATATACAGGAGGAACAGATAGCACTGAGGAGGATATACAGGAGGAACAGATAGCACTGAGAAGGATATACAGGAGGAACAGATAGCACTGAGGAGGATATACAGGTGGAACAGATAGCACTGAGGAGCATATGCAGGTGGAACAGATAGCACTGAGGAGCATATGCAGGTGGAACAGGAGGAACAGATAGCACTGAGGAGGATATACAGGTGGAACAGATAGCACTGAGGAGGATATACAGGAGGAACAGATAGCACTGAGGAGGATATACAGAAGGAACAGATAGCACTGAGGAGGATATACAGGTGGAACAGATAGCACTGAGGAGGATATACAGGAGGAACAGATAGCACTGAGGAGGATATACAGGAGGAACAGATAGCACTGAGGAGGATATACAGGAGGAACAGATAGCACTGAGGAGGATATACAGGTGGAACAGATAGCACTGAGGAGGATATACAGAAGGAACAGATAGCACTGAGGAGGATATACAGAAGGAAAAGATAGCACTGAGGAGGATATACAGAAGGAAAAGATAGCACTGAGGAGGATATACAGGTGGAACAGATAGCACTGAGGAGGATATACAGTAGGAACAGATAGCACTGAGGAGGATATACAGGAGGAACAGATAGCACAGAAGGATATACAGGAGGAACAGATAGCACTGAGGAGGATATACAGGTGGAACAGATAGCACTGAGGAGCATATGCAGGTGGAACAGATAGCACTGAGGAGGATATACAGGTGGAACAGGAGGAACAGATAGCACTGAGGAGGATATACAGGTGGAACAGATAGCACTGAGGAGGATATACAGGAGGAACAGATAGCACTGAGGAGGATATACAGAAGGAACAGATAGCACTGAGGAGGATATACAGGTGGAACAGATAGCACTGAGGAGGATATACAGGTGGAACAGATAGCACTGAGAAGGATATACAGGAGGAACAGATAGCACTGAGGAGGATATACAGGTGGAACAGATAGCACTGAGGAGGATATACAGGAGGAACAGATAGCACTGAGGAGGATATACAGGAGGAACAGATAGCACTGAGGAGGATATACAGGAGGAAACAGATAGCACTGAGGAGGATATACAGGAGGAACAGATAGCACTGAGGAGGATATACAGGAGGAACAGATTAGAGGTTGACCGATTTCAAGTTTTCATAATCGGAAATCTGTATTTTTGGGAGCCGATTTTGCCCATTGTTATACCTTTATTCAACTAGGAAAGTCAGTTAAGAACACATTCTTATTTTCAATGACGGTCTAGGAACAGTGGGTTAACTGCCTGTTCAGGGGCAGAATGACAGATTTTCACCTTGTCAGCTCGGGGGATCCAATCTTGCAACCTTACAGTTAACTAGTCCAACTCTCTAACCACCTGATTACATTGCACTCCACGAGGAGCCTGCCTGTTACGCAAATGCAGTAAGCCAAGGTAAGTTGCTAGCTAGCATTAAACTTATCCTATAAAAAACAATCAATCAATCATAATCACTAGTTAACTACACATGGTTGATGATATTACCAGTTTATCTAGCGTGTCCTGCGTTGTATATAATCGATGCAATGCTGGGGGATGATATAACAAAAGCGCATTTGCGAAAAAAGCACAATCGTTGGACGACTGTACCTAACCATAAACACCAATGCCTTTCTTAAAATCAATACACAGAAATATATATTTTTAAACCTGCATATTTAGCTAAAAGAAATCCAGGTTAGCAGGCAATATTAACCAGGTGAAATTGTGTCACTTCTCTTGCGTTCATTGCATGCAGAGTCAGGGTATATGCAACAGTTTGGGCCGCCTGGCTCATTGCGAACTAATTTGCCAGATTTTTACGTAATTATGACATAACATTGAAGGTCGTGCAATGTAACAGGAATATTTAGATTGATGGATGCCACCCGTTAGATAAAATACGGAACGGTTCCGTATTTCACTGAAAGAATAAACGTTTTGTTTTCGAAATAATAGTTTCCGGATTCGACCATATTAATGACCTAAGAATCGTATTTCTGTGTGTTATGTTATAATTAAGTCTATGATTTGATAGAGCAGTCTGACTGAGCGATGGTATGCTCGTAAGCATTCATTCAAACAGCACTTTCGTGCGTTTTGCCAGCAACTCTTCGCTGTGCTTCAAGCACAGCGCTGTTTATGACTTCAAGCCTATCAGCCTAATGGCTGGTGTAACCGATGTGAAATGGCTAGCTAGTTAGCGGGGTGCGCGCTAATAGCATTTCAAACGTCACTCGCTCTGAGACTTGGAGTGGTTGTTCCCCTTGCTCTGCATGGGTAACGCTGCTTCGAGTGTGGCTGTTGTCGATGTGTTGCTGGTTCGAGTCCAGGGAGGAGCGAGGAGAGGGACGGAAGCTATACTGTTACACTGGCAATACTAAAGTGCCTATAAAAACATCCAATGGTAAAAGGTACTGTATATGAAATACAAATGTTATAGAGAGAAATAGTCCTATAAATACTATATTAACTACAACCTAAAACTTCTTACCTGGGAATATTGAAGTCTTATGTTAAAAGGAACCACCAGCTTTCATATGTTCTCATGTTCTGAGCAAGGAACTGAAACGTTAGCTTTCTTACATGGCACATATTGCACTTTTACTTCTCCAACTCTTTGTTTTTGCATTATTTAAACCAAATTGAACATGTGTCATTATTTATTTGAGGCTAAATAGATTTTATTGATGTATTATATTAAGTTAAAATAAGTGATCATTCAGTATTGTTGTAACTGTCATTATTACAAATAAATAAAAATTGGCCGATTAATCGGTATCGGCTTTTTTGGTCCTCCAATAATCGGTATCGGTATCGGCGTTGAAAAATCATAATCGGTCGACCTCTAGATCAGATAGCACTGAGGAGGAGGGGTTTTAAAACTCGATCTTTCAACAGAAAGTAGTAAAGGATAGAGGGGGAGGATTTTAAACTCCTCGTTCAACAGATCTACACTAGTGTGAAGTGGTGAGGTGTCTTCAACGCTGTGTGAAGGATATGCAGCAGTGTTGACAACCTTCTTGGATACCTTCCTAAAACATGATCTGTGAGTGGAGGAATGAACTCTAACCAAGCCATCTATTAGTGGGTTATCTTAAGAACTTAACGTGTGAAGGATGTGCATGACTCATTTATACGTGCTATGACACAGTATCAATACTACTGCGTTGAGTCATCCTTTAGCAGTGAGTAGTGGTGTGTGTGTGTGTATAGACTTACAGTCATCATGTCGTCACACTTCATGTCAGGTGCGTCCTCGTCCTCGCTCTTGTTGTAGAACTTTCTGAAGAAGTTGAAGGCCACCACAGTGTACAGATACACCACCACCGCCAACAGACCTACAGTCAGCACCAACTGTAGAGAGAGAGAGTGAGGGGTCATTATTAGTGATGATGTTGAAGGCCACCACGGGGTTCAGATACACTTCCAACAGACAGTTAGCGCCAACTGGAGAGAGGAAATTAATATTCACATTATTCTCAACATGCAGAAATGTAAAGTGTGTTGAGACCTGTGCCAAATGCACTTTAAATAAACATGACTTCACTTGACTTGAGAGAGGATAACAATCCCGCTCCTCCACGCACTCAACTGGTTTCCAGTCGAAGCTCCCATCCACTACAGACCATGGTACCTGCCTACAGAGCAGCAAGAGGAACTGCCCCTCCCTAACTTCAGGCTCTGCTCAAACCCTACACCCCAACCCGAACACTCCATTCTGCCACCTCTGGTCTCTTGGCCCTTCCACCCCTATGGGAGGGCAGCTCCCCCTCAGCCCAAGCTCCTCCAAGCTCCTCTCTGTCCTGGCACCCTAATGGTAGAAACAACTTCCCCCTGAAGCTAGAACAGCAGAGTTCCTGTCTATTTTACAAAAATATCTGAAACTCTACCTCTTCAAAAAGTATCTTAAATAATCCCACGCTCCCCCAAAATATTAAACAAAAGCCTTTTGAGAACTAACACTAGCACTGACTTTTCCCCCTAACTAGCACTGACTTTTCCCCTAACTAGCACAGACTTTTCCCCTAACTAGCACAGACTTTTCCCCTAACTAGCACAGACTTTTCCCCTAACTAGCAGACTTTTCCCCTAACTAGCACAGACTTTTTCCCTAACTAGCACAGACTTTTCCCCTAACTAGCACAGACTTTCCCCTAACTAGCACAGACTTTTCCCCTAACTAGCACTGACTTTTCCCCTAACTAGCACAGACTTTTCACCCTAACTAGCACAGACTTTTCCCCCTAACTAGCACAGACTTTTCCCCTAACTAGCACAGACTTTTCCCCCTAACTAGCACAGACTTTTCCCCTAACTAGCACAGACTTTTCCCCTAACTAGCACAGACTTTTCCCCCTAACTAGCACAGACTTTTCCCCCTAACTAGCACAGACTTTTCCCCCTAACTAGCACAGACTTTTCCCCCTAACTAGCACAGACTTTACCCCCTAACTAGCACAGACTTTACCCCCTAACTAGCACAGACTTTTCCCCTAACTAGCACAGACTTTTCCCCCTAACTAGCACAGACTTTTCCCCTAACTAGCACAGACTTTTCCCCTAACTAGCACAGACTTTTCCCCCTAACTAGCACAGACTTTTCCCCCTAACTAGCACAGACTTTTCCCCCTAACTAGCACAGACTTTTCCCCTAACTAGCACAGACTTTACCCCCTAACTAGCACAGACTTTTCCCCTAACTAGCACCGACTTTTCCCCCTAACTAGCACAGACTTTTCCCCCTAACTAGCACAGACTTTACCCCCTAACTAGCACAGACTTTTCCCCCTAACTAGCACAGACTTTTCCCCTAACTAGCACAGACTTTACCCCCTAACTAGCACAGACTTGTCCCTCTAACTAGCACAGACTTGTCCCTCTAACTAGCACAGACTTTTCCCCCTAACTAGCACAGACTTGTCCCTCTAACTAGCACAGACTTGTCCCCCTAACTAGCACAGACTTTACCCCCTAACTAGCACAGACTTTGCTGATAGATACTATACTGAGGAAAAATGTACTTACTATGACTGAGATATGTGGCTGTCCCACCTAGCTACACCGTATATACAAAAGTATGTGGACATCCCTTCAAATTAGTGTATTCGGCTATTTCAGCCACATCCGTTGCTGACAGGTGTATAAAATTAAGCTTTTTGAAAAATTAGCTTTTTGGTCTTAAAGGACTAGAGCAGTCAAAAACGTGATATCCTGTGTTTTATATAGAGCATTCGAAAAATATTCAGACCCCTTGACTCTTTCCACATTTAATTAGGTTACAGCCTTATTCTAATATAGATAGTTTTTTTTTAACTCATCAATCTACACAAAATACCCCTTAATGACAGAGCAAAAACAGGTTTGTAGAAATGTTTGCAAATCTATAAAAATAAAAATAAATGAAATATCACATTTACATTCAGACCCTTTACTCAGTACTTTGTTGGGGCACCTATTTTAATCCATTTTAGATTAATAAGGCTGTAATGTAACAAAATGTGGGAAAAGTGAAGGGGTCTAAATACTTTCTGAATGCTCTGTATATATTTCCACACTAAATAATACTGTAAAATTGGGACATTTATTATAATGTCATTTTAATGTAAGAGCCGTTGGAAAAGACCGCCTGAAATGTCAGCCTGTTTTGGTGGGATGGAGTTTTGGCCTGCCTGGCGACATCACCAGGTGGTATAAGTTAATAGACTAATAAGTAATAGTTACAAACCTCTGACAATTAATGTTCAGGTTACAGATTCCTCCCATTAGGCTCATCCAATCAGCCTCTCACTCCCAGACAGTCCTAGCTAAATTCTTCCTTGAGAAATGTGGTCTTCGCTAAAAAGCTATTTTTGTTTTATTTTTGACACTTTTAATTGGAAAAAAATAACAGTAAGGTACTTAATTGTTACCTAGGAATTATTTGATATTGAGATAAAACGGCTGAATTGGGCCTTTCATTTAAGGTTAGGGTTAGCATTGTGGTTAGCAGAGGTGTGGACTCGAGTCACATGACTTGGATTCGAGTCAAGACTCGAGTCACAAATATGATGACTTGCAACTCGACTTTGACTTTAACGCCAATGACTCGTGACTTGACTTGGACTTGAGCCGTATGACTCGACCTGACTTGATACCCTCCCCAACCCTCCCCAAGCCTCCCCAACCCCAAATATAAAAAAATGATGCTATTAAACAAAGTGTGCAGCGCATCAACTCTTCATTTAACGGATTACAGTTTGAATCGGACAGCAGCCAATCAAATTGTGCCAGCTGAGGAAAAGTTGTGCGTGGCAGTACAGAGGAACGTCGGCGGGTGAATTCAGATGGAGCCCTTGGAAAGATGATACCCCCAAATTATTATTTTTGAATATAAAGACGATGCTTTATCAACAAAAAACGGATTGCAACTTGCAAGACATGCGGGAAGAAAATTACAGAGGGGAGGAGCAACCATTTACAACTTTGTTAGACATTTGAAGGTGCACAAAGAACGTTAAGAAGTGGCTAATATAATATATAATATATAACTTTAGCATGTAGGCAACATAACATTAAATCAATGATCCTCCACACAGTCAGTCAGTGTGGGAACGTGATCATTGCACCCAAGATTGAGCTACAACTGGCGAGGCAGTTGGTAGCCTAAAATCCTGCCTGATGTTACTGCTTTTCCTAAATCCATTGACATATGTTAGCCTACTGTAACCACACTGTGTGTGTGTGTGTGTGTGTGTGTGTGTGTGTGTGTGTGTGTGTGTGTGTGTGTGTGTGTGTGTGTGTGTGTGTGTGTGTGTGTTGAGCGATTGTGTACAAGCCTACATCGCCCGATTGCGCCCCAAAGCGACCCTCGATCAATATTGGCTACCCATGTATTTCCATGGAAATACAACATTTATTTGGAAAGTAATACATTTATAGATATTTTTTAAAAGCATTCATGATTTACGTAAATGTAATATACTAACTATTACTCTTGTTAAAAATATGAAATGGTATTACATTTGGTGAAGAGTACATTATGACTTGTTTAGGACTTGATACTTGTCGGACTTGACTTGGGACTTGAGTGCTAAGACTTGAGACTTACTTGTGACTTGTAAAACAATGACTTGGTCCCACCTCTGGTGGTTAGGGTTGTTATGTTTGTTCCTTATATAATGACAAACGGGGGCGTAGGTTTAACTACTTTTAATGAACATATACTTCAGCTAGAAAACTCCATGTTTAGCCATCCAAGGCATTCTTCCACCACCTGCCCCCCGCATAGCCTGTTGGATAACGTAGTCTAAATGTTATTAACACATAACAACACAAGGGTTAGTTTTAAAATCATATTTGATGACTTTGTGGCTGTGCCAGCTAGTGACCACTCTGCAGAGCTGCCTCCAGAACAAGATTCATGACGAAAAACGCTGCATTGAGATGTCCCCCTGATCTACAGTCTAGTGATTAAAATGTATGTGTGGCCCCGTGACAGTGTCTGGCGGTGTTATTGCCACGTGCCTGTTTTCCGTTGTGAGTGACGGAGGACAGGATGGTCCGGAGGGTCTTGAAGCCCATGGCGATGTCCAGCAGATGGGCAGCGAAGAAGAAGTTGTTATAGTGCCCCAGGATGGACATGGTGGCGTACCAGATCAGGTACAGGAACGACTGACATGACAGAACAAGGAAATGTGAAGCTCAGTCCATCAGTTTTTCAGTCTAAAATCAACTTGAAATTCCTAGTCCTTTCCCCTTTGTGTTTGCAGATCGCAAGGGACTGGATAGGTATAAGCAGTATAGTGATGGCTCCAGCTAGCCTTCTGATGGCCTCAGGGTGGTTTGACCATACTCCTTACACCTATCCAGAGCCCTACTGCCAGCCACAAACACTGAAAGGGGAGGGGCTAGGTTGACAGTTTGTCTTTACTGAGGGAGTAAACACGTACGTTATCAGTCAGCACCACTCCCATTTTCCAGATGTGGTACTTGGTGTCGATAGAGCTCAACCTGCCAGTAGGAAACAGACAGATGTTTTTTAGCGTTGAATTAAACCAAGTTACCTACCCACCCATTCACAATACAGTATCATGTATTTTACTGTGTTGATATGAGAGGATTACTTTCTCACTGGCGGTGAGACGCTATGTATTTCACTATGTTTATTAGCTACGTGTTTATTACCAGTGCATGTGAGGGAAAAATTACATATTTACCTGATTTATTTGATATTAATGGTTAACAATTAATATTTAACTAAGAGTAAGACATTTCTCCTAATGTCTTTGTTTTCATGGTCTCCACTGTAGGTGGGGGTGAAGTGAATATGCTTAGATAATACACTGCTGATACTCACTGTTTACAAATGGGAGAGGGGGGGGGGGGGGGGTCAATGTAAATTGTACGGTGGTGATTTTATTAATTGTTCAACAGTCTTATGACTTGGGGGTAGAAGCTGTTAAGGAGCCTCTTGGTCCTAGACTTGGCGCTCCGGTACTGCTTGCCGTGCGGTAGCAGAGAGAACAGTCTATGACTTGAGTTTTGTTAAGATGATATGAGAAGAGTGGATGTCTCACCAGGATACAAGAGAAGCCGCCTCCACCACGGTCTCCTGAGTAGGGTCAAAGTCCAGGGCGCTCTTATCCAGACCCAACAGCTCAGCTATCCGCTCAGCTCCATACAGGTCTCCATACTTATTAATGACCTATAGACAGACACATACAGGTCTCCATACTTATTAATGACCTATAGACAGAACAGACACATACAGGTCTCCATACTTATTAATGACCTAAAGACAGACACATACAGGTCACCATACTTATTAATGACCTATAGACAGACACATACAGGTCTCCATACTTATTAATGACCTATAGACAGAACAGACACATACAGGTCTCCATACTTATTAATGCCCTATAGACAGAACAGACACATACAGGTCACCATACTTATTAATGACCTATAGACAGAACAGACACATACAGGTCTCCATACTTATCAATGACCTATAGACAGACACATACAGGTCACCATACTTATTAATGACCTATAGACAGACACATACAGGTCTCCATACTTATTAATGACCTATAGACAGACACATACAGGTCTCCATACTTATTAATGACCTATAGACAGACACATACAAGTCTCCATACTTATTAATGACCTATAGACAGAACAGACACATACAGGTCTCCATACTTATTAATGACCTATAGACAGAACAGACACATACAGGTCTCCATACTTATTAATGACCTATAGACAGAACAGACACATACAGGTCTCCATACTTATTAATGACCTATAGACAGAACAGACACATACAGGTCTCCATACTTATTAATGATCTATAGACAGAACAGACACATACAGGTCTCCAGACTTATTAATGACCTATAGACAGAACAGACACATACAGGTCTCCATGCTTATTAATGACCTATAGACAGAACAGACTCATACAGGTCTCCATACTTATTAATGACCTATAGACAGAACAGACACATACAGGTCTCCATACTTATTAATGACCTATAGACAGAACAGACACATACAGGTCTCCATACTTATTAATGACCTATAGACAGACACATACAGGTCTCCATACTTATTAATGACCTATAGACAGACACATACAGGTCTCCATACTTATTAATGACCTATAGACAGAACAGACACATACAGGTCTCCATACTTATTAATGACCTATAGACAGAGGAGACAGGGATTGATTTGGGTTTATATGATTGCTATACTACACGATGTAGTTATATGTGTATATTATTCGTGTGGAATCCTGTGTGAATAAGGCTGTACTCGTACCTTCCGTTTGATAAACTTGTCCCAGTAGTTATTGGGGAAAGATCTGCAGAAACATAAGAAGGATAACAGTTATAGTTCAATGTCTCTACAATTCTATTAGGACCATTAATCTGAAGCTGGTGACATTTTCAACAGACTTTTTAATATTAGTGTACACATTTCTTGACTTTGGCAGGAGCTTACAGGAACTGAGTACCGGCACCTCAAATGTTCTACTGCTTGAGTTCCTGCACCTCTTATAGATTAGCTCAAAAAGTATTGTGGAGCGACTAAATATAAACAGTACCGGTACCTGTTTCAGTCCAAGTCAGGTTTTCCTCAGTGGTATGACTCACGGGGTGTTGATGACGAGGCGGTCCCACTGGCCCGTGATGTCATCGTCTGCCGGCTGCTCTGTGATGTAGAGACCTTCAAACTCCAACAGCCTGGCGATCCCCTTCTCTCTCTTAAACACCACCAGAGGCACCTGGGAGGGAAATGGATGACAGAGAGAAGGGGTGAGAGGAGAAACATGGAGGAAGAAGAGAATAGAATGGAATGACAGAGAAAGAAAGAAGATAATGATGTTGTGGATTGACGTGAACAGTTGACTGTAATAAACACCAGTCATACTGATTGATAGATTAAATGATTGTAATCACCTTGAGAAAGTAGTAGCCAACCAAACACAGGATAGAGAGGGCAGTGTGGAACACAGCCAGGAAACACAGAATAGGAGCCATGTAGCCTGTACTCTCCTCCAGGACAAAGTACTCCTCACCACCTTCATCATCATCAGAACTAGTCCAAGAGTCATCCTCATCATCCTCAGCAGCAGTCACCTGAGGGGAAAACGACCCACAGAGAAAATGTGTTTTTATTTGTTTGACAGATATGGTAAAAACCCAGCAAACACACACCTCACAATCTTGTCTCAAAGTTGACACACAATAGCCTGGTTCTTGATAAGAATGTACAGTGCATTTGGAAAGTATTCAGACCCCTTGACTTTTTTCACATTTTTTTTTATGTTACAGCCTTATTCTAAAATTGATTAAATACATTTTTTCCTTTTCAATCTACTCACAAAATCCCATAATGATATCACAATATCCCATAATGACAAAATGAAAACAGGTTTTAGAGAATTTTGCAAATTTATGCAAATTACAAAACAGAAATACCTTATTTACATAAGTGTGCAGACCGTTTGCTATGAGACTCAAAATTGAGCTCAGGTGCATCCTGTTTCCATTGGTCATCCTTGAGATGTTTCTACAACATGATTGGAGTCCACCTGTGGTAAATTAAATTGATTGGACATCGTTTGGAAAGGCACACACCTGTCTATATAAGGTTCCACAGTTGACAGTGCATGGCAGAGTAAAAACCAAGCCATGAGGTCGAAGGAAATGTCCGTAGAGGTTCGAGACAGGATTGTGTCAAGGCACAGATCTGGGGAATCTAGACTCCTCCTAGAGCTGGCCCCCTGGCCAAATTGAGCAATCGGGGTAGAAGGGCCTTGGTCAGGGAGGTGACCAAGAACCCAATGGTCACTCTGACAGAGCTCTAGAGTTCCTCTGTGGAGATGGGAGAACCTTCCAGAAGGACAACCATCTCTGCAGCAATCCACCAATCAGGACTTTATGATAGAGTGGCCAGACAGAAGCCACTCCTCAGTAAAGGGTACATGACAGCCCGCTTGGAGTTTGCCAAAAGGCACCGAAAGACTCTCAGACCATGAGAAACAAGATTCTCTGGTCTGATGAAACCAAGATTGAACACTTTGTACAGCGACACTCCCCATCCAACCTGACAGAGCTTGAGAATTTCTGCAGAGAAGAATGGGAAAGACTCCCCAAATACAGGTGTGACATGCTTGTCGCGTCATATCCAAGACGTCTTGAGGATGTAATCGCTGCCAAAGGTGATTCAACAAAGTACTGAGTAAAGGGTCTGAATACTTACATATTAAGAATTTTTATTCTTAATACATTTTCAAAAATATCTAAAAATCTGTTTTTGCTTCGTCATTATGGGGTATTGTGATGTCATTATGGGGTATTGTGATGTCATTAAGGGGTATTGTGTGTAGATTGATGAGAATACATATATTTTTTGATACAGTACATTTTAGAATAATGCTGTAAAGTAACATTTGGAAAATAGAAGGGGAATGAATACTTTCTGAACGCACTGTATGTAAATAAAATAATAATCTTATTTGTATCTTGTAGAAGAGAGAGCAAGAAAACCCTGTAATGTGTATCACTGCAAATGACCTTGTAGAACAGTAGAATGAAGTTGATGGCAAACGCCACAAACAGAGCCAGGAAACGCATGTTGTAGAAGTTTCGAGCCAACGTGTTCTGGAACACATGGAACACAAAGTTAGACATTTAGTCATGATAGTACATTTAGTCATGATAATACATTCAGTCATGATAATACATTCAGTCATGATAATACATTCAGTCATGATAATACATTCAGTCATGTTCAGACGTCTTCTGAGGTGAGCGTGACTGCAAAGAAGATGAAATGGAAGGTCACTATTGACAGCATGTGGCAGGCAAACACGTCTGTGTTTGAGAGCATCAATTCTGATCAGTCGCTGATCACCGACTAAACAAACGGACTGATCTTCAAATAATAAGCAGTTATCTAGGAGGCAAATCAGTTCAGTTAGTTTGCAGTCTCCAACTGCAATATAATAATTATAATAAATGTTTTACACTTTACTGCACTCAATACGCAAAGCTGTAGTCGATCTTGAACAAGTATAATGTCTGATGTATTACCAGCATCTTGGCCTGGTAGACCTCCAGCCCAGCCAAGAAGCTGGCAAAGAAGGAAGTAGGAGCCTCCTTTGATTGGCTGTTTCTGGACTTGGGAACGGGCTTATCCTGAGCCACTTCCTCTTTAGGCTGCTCCGCCTTGACCTTGTCTTCCTTTTCCTTCTTCTCTGTGCTGTGAGAACACAAGATGACCGCCGATCTGTTATCGATCTGACACCAGCACATAGCTCTGACATCTGTTAGAGAGCTGAAACTCCAACACAACAACACAACACACCCTTTCATTTCATTATTTCAATTTTAAGAAATAATGAGCAATTAAGATCAGACTCTTATTTTCGATAACAAACTGTCAAGATGCGAGAAACCGAGCAATGGATTTTTAATTTAAACGCTTTAAATAAAGTAAATTAAGATTGAATTAAGATTTGAACATGTCCTCCATGTTACATAGCTGAAGTAAACATACAGAGATGAATAAATAGTGTAGACCACTCACTCTGCTTTCTCTGGTTCCGACTCCTTTGGTTCAGAAGCAGCTTTCTACATGAGACAGACAACAGAAGGTTAGAGAGGTTCAGGCTTCTACATGAGAAGGACAACAGAAGGTTAGAGAGGTTCAGGCTTCTACATTAGACAGACAACAGAAGGTTAGAGAGGTCCAGGCTTCTACATGAGACAGACAACAGAAGGTTAGAGAGGTTCAGGCTTCTACATGAGAAGGACAACAGAAGGTTAGAGAGGTTCAGGCTTCTACATGAGAAGGACAACAGAAGGTTAGAGAGGTTCAGGCTTCTACATGAGACAGACAACAGAAGGTTAGAGAGGTCCAGGCTTCTACATGAGACAGACAACAGAAGGTTAGAGAGGTTCAGGCTTCTACATGAGAAGGACAACAGAAGGTTAGAGAGGTTCAGGCTTCTACATGAGAAGGACAACAGAAGGTTAGAGAGGTTCAGGCTTCTACATGAGAAGGACAACAGAAGGTTACAGAGGTTCAGGCTTCTACATGAGAAGGACAACAGAAGGTTACAGAGGAAACGTATTAGTGACACCATCCATGTGAAACAAACCTAGCGTTTACTGAGAACTGTACATAGAGAATCACCATTGTATTTAATGTATTCCCTTTACCTACTGTTTTAGAGACAGGCCTACAGAACGCTCACCTTCTTCTCCACAGTGGCGGTGGTCTCAGGAGTCTCAGAGACGTCTCCCAGTCCAGGATCAACATGTTTTAACCCTTCCCCTTTCTTTGGCGTGGGATTAATCATCTCCATCAAGATGTCCTGCTCTGCCTTGTCCGACGGTTTGATGGCCTGGTCTGTTCCGCCCGACACCGAATCACACACCTCCACCTTTTCCGTCTCCAACACGTCGCCATGGATACCGAACTGGGTGGGATCGGGCATGTTGCCCAAGATGTCTGTCACCTTCATGTTCTTGGCTCCTTCAAGTCAAATCAAACATAATTTAAAGTCTGTTTAAACAAAACGTTGCAACACCCTTATTAACATTATCCTAAAAACAATAAAAACATAGAGATCAAACAAAAATAGAAGATAAAAAGATCCCACCTTCGACGAGGCCGCCTCCGAACATGGATGACCAGATGAGGTGGAAGAATCCAAAGATGAGGCTGTAGATCCCCATGAAGAACCCTGCGAAGAGCGTCCAGAAAAAGGAGAAGAACCCAATGATCACCTCCTTCATGCTCAGCTTCTTGGTCTTCTTGTACTGCTTCTTGAGGGTCTTGAAGGTCAGCATCTGTCGGAAGTTGGAGATCTTCTTCTTGGCGGCGACACAGACCATGGTGAAAGCCGAGGAAGCCTCCAACTCTCTCTCCTCCTCTTGCTCAGCCAGCTCTTCTAGCAAGTTGTGCACCTCCTCCTCTTCCTCCTCCGGGCGCTCCGCCACTTCTGGCTCCGAGATCTGAGACGCCAGCTGCATCTCAAAGATGGTGTCTTCGCAGAAGTTCACAAACATCTCCATCTTCTCGCTCTCTCCACCCTCGTTGACCACGTCGAAGATGAACTGTCTCTTGGACTCTTTGACCTGTGGCTTCTCCCACTGCGTGCGGCTGGACTCACTAATCTCAAAGTAGACCCTCTCGATGCGCTTCCCTCCGCCCATGATCTCGATGCGGCCCAGGTACGGCTCAAAGTAGTTCAGCACGCTCTCAGCTGGTTCCAGGAAGGTGGCCAGACGGGGGTCGTGAGGCATGTGCTCAGAGAGGTTAGTGAGCAGCACAGCTATGTTGAAGCCAATGTCTTTGGCTGGCTCGTGGAACCGCTCCACAAACTCCTCGTAGTTGAACATGTCATTCTCATCGGCCTCTGCGCAGGAGAGGAGGAACTCAATCTCCGACTGGGTGTACTGCTTCTGGTTCTCCATGGACTTCTGGAAATCTTTTTTGGAGATGACCCCCTTGTTATCGGGGTCATACTCCCTGAAGTTATCAGAGGTGGTCAGGTCCTTGATCTTGAGGAACATGTCAAAGAACTTGAGGATCATCTCTACGTTGCTGGAGGACTCCACCAGAGTGTCCACCATCTGCTTTCCAATCGTTCCATTTACCACGTTGCCTAGGAGACACCACGTATCAATGGCATGTTGGTATGAATCAATGGCATGTTGCGTTTGCACTTTACCTCCCTAACTACTTACTTTTATACCTTTGATACCTACCTTTAACTAGGCAAGTCAGTTAAGAACAAATTCTTGTTTTCAATGAGAGCCTAGGAACAGTGGGTTAACTGCCTTGTTCAGGGGCAGAACGACATATTTTTACCTTGTTAGCTCGGGGATTCGATCTTGCAACCTTTCGGTTACTCGTCCAATGCTCTAACCACTAGGCTACCTGCCGCCCCTTACTTCCTTACTTAATTACAAACTGACTTGCTTTGAATCGAACCATGGTCTGTAGTGACGACTCTAGCGCTGAGATGCAGTGTCTTAGACCGCTGCGCCCACTCGGGAGCCTTAAAATCTGTAGGTTCTTACCCTCCAGCAGTGACAGCATCATCACCACCATGTCCTGCTGAAGATCCATCAACTCCTTCAGCAGCTCAATCTGACACGAGTCCTAAGGGGCACCAAAACCATTGGAAGAATTGCATTAATAATACAATTAGTTAAGTAATAATTAATAATAACATGTATTTATGAAGCATTTTTATGATTTTACAATCTCAATAGCTCAAGTTCCATGCACTAAAAACAAATAACCAAAGACATAAAAAAGGCATAACCGAAAACTAAAACAAAAGCCATAACCAAAAACTAAAACAAAAGGCATAACCAAAAACTAAAACAAAGGGCATAACCAAAAACTAAAACAAAGGCATAACCGAAACAAAGGCATAACCGAAAACTAAAACAAAAGGCATAACCGAAAACTAAAACAAAAGGCATAACCGAAAACTAAAACAAAAGGCATAACCAAAAACCAAAACAAAGGCATAACCAAAAACTAAAACAAAGGCATAACCGAAAACTAAAACAAAGGCATAACCGAAACAAAGGCATAACCGAAACAAAGGCATAACCGAAACAAAGGCATAACCGAAACAAAGGCATAACCGAAAACTAAAACAAAAGGCATAACCAAAAACCAAAACAAAGGCATAACCGAAAACTAAAACAAAAGGCATAACCAAAAACTAAAACAAAAGGCATAACCAAAACCCAAAAAGGCATAACCGAAAACTAAAACAAAAGGCATAACCGAAAACTAAAACAAAGGCATAACCGAAACAAAGGCATAACCAAAAACTAAAACAAAAGGCATAACCGAAAACTAAAACAAAAGGCATAACCGAAACAAAGGCATAACCGAAAACTAAAACAAAAGGCATAACCGAAAACTAAAACAAAAGGCATAACCGAAAACCAAAACAACTATAACTACGGTAACTACGAACAGACGCAACTATCACCAACTTTACTGGAATGTTTTGTGTAGCACTGAGGACACCTAGTTACCTGGGACAGCTTCATCTGCATGTTGGCAAACACATGCAGGAATCCCACCACCGCATCCCACAGTCTGCTGTGGGCCAGACTCTGCTGGTTCCCAATACAAGGGCCCTGGGAGGGAGAGAGAGAGGGAGGGGGGAGAGAGGGAGGGAGGGGGTGGGAGAAAGGGAGAGAAATGAGGAGGAGGGGAAGGGAAGAAGAGAGGAAAGGGGGAGAGAGAGAGGGAGGGAGGAGAGAGGGAGGGAGTGGGGAGATAGGGAGAGAGGGGGGAGAGAGGAAGGGAGGGGGGAGAGAGGGAGAGAGTGGGGAGAGAGGGAGAGAGGGGGGAGAGAGGGAGAGAGGGGGGAGAGGAAGAGCGGGAGGTGGGAGAAAGGGAGAGAAATGAGGAGGAGGGGAAGGGAAGAAGAGAGGAAAGGGGGGGAGAGAGAGAGGGAGGGAGGGGGGAGAGAGAGATTGATAGAAGGACCAAAGGGTGGGGTCACAAAATAGAGTGAATGTTAATGAAGATCCCAATCCCCACAAAAAAAAACAACATTTTAGTGCCATGAAATAAAATGTGAAACACTGGAAAGTCAGAAAGAGTCAGGCCTTACTTACCTGGATGTACTCAGTGAGCGAGTTGAAGATCTGCTTTGCGACAGCTAAGGCTTTGGAGAAGTTGACCTGCCCTGCCTCGTCGATAATGTCTTTCCCAGAATAATACCAGTAGAAGTCACTGATAGATTCCTACAGAGAAGGATTACTATGTCAGTGTGTTGGTGAAACCAAGTCACGTTCTATTTATATTGAGTTTGTGTGTGTGTGTGTGTGTATGTGTGTGTATGTGTGTGCGTGTATGTGTGCGTGTGCGAGTGTGTATCACCTGAAGCCGCAGCAGGTAGTCCACTGTGCTGATGATAATGTTGACTGTCAACGTGTTTCCTGTTTGTGTTCTCAGGAAGTTTTGGAAATCTGCGGCGAAGAACACATTTCGATATTGGGATAACGTGGTTTGAGTGACGCTACTAATACTTTGTTTTACACACCAATTTATACAAGTTCTCACCCCCGTTGTGCCCCTCACAGAGCAGTTGTAAAAACCTGAAGAGATCCTTGGTGAAGTCATCATTCGTCAGCACTTTGGAACCTTCGGGAGGGGACATTAAGTAGGTGAAGAACACTCGCCATAACAACAACGGCTGAATTCCCGAGCAACTCTAGAGTTTTCACAATAATCTCATGATTTAGTAATGCATTATTTTAGGTGAAAGCCCGAGTTAGACTTTGCGGATATCCCGTTTGGATCGGGCACTCATCACTCTTAGACAGGCCGGTGGGCTAGCACAAATACAGATACTGCACCTCTTGGAAAACAAAGGTGCTATCGAGAACCTAAAAGGGTTCTTCTGCTGTCCCCATAGGAGAACCCTTTAAAGAACTGTTTTGGGTTTCAGGAAGAACCCCTTTGGGTTCAATGTATAACCCTTTCCACTGAGGTTTCTACATGGAACCCAAAACGGGTTCTACCTAGAACCAAAACGGGTTCTACCTAGAACCAAAAAGGGGTTCTACCTAGGACCAAAAAGGGGTTCTACCTAGGACCAAAAAAGGGTTCTACCTAGAACCAAAAAGGGTTCTCCATTTGGGGAAAGGCGAAGAACCCTCTTGGAAACCTTTTTTTTTTCTAAGAGTATGGGTCTGGGTCTGTGTTGCACACAACACCCTTGCTGCATCCAAAGTGCTGATTGTGAAAACTGAAATGAATATTGTGAAACACCAGGACATTTCAGGAAGCTGAAGGTTAGCCAGGTAACTTTCACATATAGCATCTAGTATAAGAACAAGACAAGAACACAGGGAACCCGTTTTTAAAGAAGATCATAACACAATGACGGAATGTTCTCCACTTAGAATCATCAAGCGATTCCAAGGTTCCATTTCACAGTACTTCACAATCTTGGGAATTCCAAGTACTTGAATACTGCATTCCATTTCTGGATCAGCTACGTCATCCACGTGAAAGTTAAACACAGCTTTGTGAAATAGGCCCCAAGTCCAAAGCACATCAAAGCTTTGCTTTAGCTGTGGACAAGTCTACAAATCATAACCTCTTAAAAGATGTTGATAGCCTGATAGGAGTATCAGTAGCAGAATGTAGATTAGTGATGTAGAGTTAGTAACATAAAGAAAAAGTTAACAACTACCACTAATAACAGGCATTTATAAAGTAAATGTAGAATTTGACATCTATATTTTATGCATGCATGTTGCATGAATGTACCTCCCTGTAGACCAGAGCAATGAGTTAATGCTTCCAGGTCATCAGGTCAATGAGGCAGGAGAGGTGAAGGTGAGAGAGGGACGATTATGAGCGGTTATGAGAGCATCTTTATTTACCCCGCTGACTGTTGACTGCCATCGATGAGTATTAATGATAGGAGAAGACAAGACAAAACACAACAAACAGACATAAGCAAGAGAAGACATAGAACTTCTTTTTTTTTTAAAGGAGAAGAGAAAAAAAAAGTTTAAAAGACAGATGTCTATAGGCCTCATTATGGGCGTGATGTTAAAATGAAGGTGTTTAGGGGAGAGTTATAAAGTGGTATGATATTTAGTGCGTATTTAGGATATTAGTGGAAAATAGTACAGTTAACCTATCAAAACGTAAAAATATACAGCAGGGAGAACTGGAGGATAAAGGAGTGTTATGTGTGTGGGATGAGGTGTGTTAGGAGAAAGTGTGTGTGTGTGTGTGTGTGGGATGAGGTGTGTTAGGAGAAAGTGTGTGTGTGTGTGTGTGTGGGATGAGGCGTGTTAGGAGAAAGTGTGTGTGTGTGGGATGAGGTGTGTTAGGAGAAAGTGTGTGTGTGTGTGGGATGAGGTGTGTTAGGAGAAAGTGTGTGTGTGTGGGATGAGGTGTGTTAGGAGAAAGTGTGTGTGTGTGTGTGGGATGAGGTGTGTTAGGAGAAAGTGTGTGTGTGTGTGGGATGAGGTGTGTTAGGAGAAAGTGTGTGTGTGTGGGATGAGGTGTGTTAGGAGAAAGTGTGTGTGTGTGTGTGGGATGAGGTGTGTTAGGAGAAAGTGTGTGTGTGTGTGTTAGGAGAAAGTGTTTGTGTGTGGGATGAGGTGTGTTAGGAGAAAGTGTGTGGGATGAGGTGTGTTAGGAGAAAGTGTGTGTGTGTGGGATGAGGTGTGTTAGGAGAACGTCTGTGTGTGTGTGTGGGTGTGGGATGAGGTGTGTTAGGAGAAAGTGTGTGTGTGGGGGGGATGAGGTGTGTTAGGAGAAAGTGTGTGTGTGTGTGTGGGATGAGGTGTGTTAGGAGAAAGTGTGTGTGTGTGGGATGAGGTGTGTTAGGAGAAAGTGTGTGTGTGTGTGTGGGATGAGGTGTGTTAGGAGAAAGTGTGTGTGTGTGTGTGGGATGAGGTGTGTTAGGAGAAAGTGTGTGTGTGTGTGATGAGGTGTGTGTGTGGTAATGTAGATGTGACCGAGAAGGCTTGTAATCAAGCTAATGCTGCACCATTCCACTACTTCAGGATGGAGGAAACCCCCCCTGCTTCCAATTTAGGAGTAAAAATATATCTTGGAAAGGCTTTTAGTGCTTGTAGGGTATTTGTACGCAACCTGACAACATGGGGAGTGTTGATGTGAGTGTTGAATCAGAACCTGACAACATGGGGAGTGTAGATGTGAGTGTTGAATCAGAACCTGACAACATGGGGAGTGTAGATGTGAGTGTTGAATCAGAACCTGACAACATGGGGAGTGTAGATGTGAGTGTTGAATCAGAACCTGACAACATGGGGAGTGTAGATGTGAGTGTTGAATCAGAACCTGACAACATGGGGAGTGTAGATGTGAGTGTTGAATCAGAACCTGACAACATGGGGAGTGTAGATGTGAGTGTTTTATCAGAACCTGACAACATGGGGAGTGTAGATGTGAGTGTTGAATCAGAACCTGACAACATGGGGAGTGTAGATGTGAGTGTTTTATCAGAACCTGACAACATGGGGAGTGTAGATGTGAGTGTTGAATCAGAACCTGACAACATGGGGAGTGTAGATGTGAGTGTTTTATCAGAACCTGACAACATGGGGAGTGTAGATGTGAGTGTTGAATCAGAACCTGACAACATGGGGAGTGTAGATGTGAGTGTTGAATCAGAACCTGACAACATGGGGAGTGTAGATGTGAGTGTTGAATCAGAACCTGACAACATGGGGAGTGTAGATGTGAGTGTTGAATCAGAACCTGACAACATGGGGAGTGTAGATGTGAGTGTTGAATCAGAACCTGACAACATGGGGAGTGTAGATGTGAGTGTTGAATCAGAACCTGACAACATGGGGAGTGTAGATGTGAGTGTTTTATCAGAACCTGACAACATGGGGAGTGTAGATGTGAGTGTTGAATCAGAACCTGACAACATGGGGAGTGTAGATAACTACTGCACTTTTGAACAGCTTAGATTCCTAAACCTGATGAAACTACTGAACAGCTTAGATTCCTAAACCTGATGAAACTACTGAACAGCTTAGATTCCTAAACCTGATGAAACTACTGAACAGCTTAGCTTCCTAAACCTGATGAAACTACCGAACAGCTTAGATTCCTAAACCTGATGAAACTACTGAACAGCTTAGATTCCTAAACCTGATGAAACTACTGAACAGCTTAGATTCCTAAACCTGATGAAACTACTGAACAGCTTAGATTCCTAAACCTGATGAAACTACTGAACAGCTTAGATTCCTAAACCTGATGAAACTACTGAACAGCTTAGCTTCCTAAACCTGATGAAACTACCGAACAGCTTAGATTCCTAAACCTGATGAAACTACTGAACAGCTTAGATTCCTAAACCTGATGAAACTACTGAACAGCTTAGATTCCTAAACCTGATGAAACTACTGAACAGCTTAGATTCCTAAACCTGATGAAACATTTGTTCAGAGATGTCACTACTTATTCATTCAGGTGAGTGACATTCATCCTGTATAACACATAGCGGGGTTGGGGGTTCAGTTACGGTTCAATTCAGGAAACGTAACTATATACTTCAACACTTTTTAATTAGGATTTTGGTTTACTTTCTGAATCTAAATGGAATTGACCCCAACACTGATATATAGGTATCATGCCACGAGGCCTTGCAGCCCTGATGACGGTCTGGACAACAACAGGTTAATCACATGGATCCTGACTCTACCACTACTGCAACACAAGCAGTAAAAACAACTTACACCAAAAATATCAAACATACAAGGTCAAATGCAATTTGATTTAATATTACTGTAGCTAGGGGAATTTTTTTCTGAAGATTATTTGATATTACTGTATCTAGGGGACATTCTTTCTGAAGATAATCTGATATTACTGTAGCTAGGGGGCATTCTTTCTGAAGATAATCTGATATTACTGTAGCTAGGGGCATTCTTTCTGTAGATAATCTGATATTACTGTAGCTAGGGGGCATTCTTTCTGAAGATAATCTGATATTACTGTAGCTAGGGGGCATTCTTTCTGAAGATTATTTGATATTACTGTAGCTAGGGGGCATTCTTTCTGAAGATAATCTGATATTACTGTAGCTAGGGGCATTCTTTCTGAAGATTATTTGATATTACTTTAGCTAGGGGCATTCTTTCTGTAGATAATCTGATATTACTGTAGCTAGGGGGCATTCTTTCTGTAGATAATCTGATATTACTGTAGCTAGGGGGCATTCTTTCTGAAGATAATCTGATATTACTGTAGCTAGGGGCATTCTTTCTGTAGATAATCTGATATTACTGTAGCTAGGGGGCATTCTTTCTGAAGATAATCTGATATTACTGTAGCTAGGGGGCATTCTTTCTGAAGATTATTTGATATTACTGTAGCTAGGGGGCATTCTTTCTGAAGATTATTTGATATTACTTTAGCTAGGGGCATTCTTTCTGTAGATAATCTGATATTACTGTAGCTAGGGGCATTCTTTCTGAAGATAATCTGATATTACTGTAGCTAGGGGCATTCTTTCTGAAGATTATTTGATATTACTGTAGCTATGGGCATTCTTTCTGAAGATAATTTGATATTACTGTAGCTATGGGCATTCTTTCTGACGATAATCTGATATTACTGTAGCTAGGGGGCATTCTTTCTGTAGATAATCTGATATTACTGTAGCTAGGGTCATTCTTTCTGAAGATAATTTGACACGAACATGTAAAACACGGCAGCGAGAGATAAGACAAATGTCATGCTTCAGCATTAGCCATTTGGAAGGAGGTTGCTGATTGGCTGAGCAGTAAGTGAAATCTGTGCGTGTTGATCCCTGAAGTTTTAGATTCTCTGAGTAAAGATACTCTAAGACAGCAGCTACAACAGCTCTTGAACCTATTGCTGAGAAGAAAAGGAGAAAAAAGAAGCTCAACATGTTTTCTACGTAAAGATACTCCAAGTGTGAAACAGCAACCAAGCGAGCGAGACAACTCTGGGAACCTACAACTCTGGGAACCTACAACTCTTGGAACCTACAACTCTCGGAACCTACAACTCTCGGAACCTACAACTCTCGGAACCTACAACTCTTGGAACCTACAACTCTTGGAACCTACAACTCTTGGATCTCTACGGCTGAAGGGAAAAGGGAAAAATAATAAAACTACAATTGAACACTGAAATGTTAAAATACTTATTAAAGCTATGGGGTAGTACATCAGTTGGCCATCATTTCTCTTGACTTACAGGATCCTTCATCTGTCACCATCCCCAGACCTTCTGCTTTGTTCTGTCTCTCAAAGGCATTTAAGTCCAGGACACTGTAAAGGGTATGGAGATAAGACACACTGTGAAAGAGAGAAATAGTCCTCCAGGGATAAAGAATAAGAATGACATAAACCGTGGTCATAGGGACTACGAGGGTCCCTTCATCATGTCCTTGGGTATAATCAACATGCTTATCGATAAGTTACAATATTTTAATTGATCAAAAGTCTATTATCATTCCCAGGCAGTTCCCAGACGAGATCTGTCCTCTGGATTATTTGGGTAGCGTAGTCACGGTTACCTGCAGGACTGCATGAGGCCTGACAAACTCTTGAAAAAGCCTGCATCTCTTTTCTCTTTCAGATAATCCAGCATTTTCTGCAAAACAATGGAAAGTAAAACTAGCTTGTTTTCATGCACAGAAACTCTTGGTAAAATGTGATGATGTAATACATCTCTGGTAATTTTTTTATTTTACCTTTATTTAATAAGAACAAATTAGTTAATAGTTAATAAGAACAAATTCTTATTTTCAATGACGGCCTAGGAACAGTGGGTTAACTGCCTGTTCAGGGGCAGAACGACAGATTTGTACCTTGTCAGCTCGGGGATTTGAACTTGCAACCTTTCGGTTACTAGTCCAACACTCTAACCACTAGGCTACCCTGCCGCCCCTAATGATGTGTAACATACACAGTACTACATCTCTGGTAATGATGTGTAACATACACAGTAATACATACATCTCTGGTATTGATGTGTAACATACACAGTAATACATCTCAGGTAATGTAATGTAGTCTATCTAACCTGCTGGACCAGCACGTTGCCTCCGTTGAGGATGGAGATGCCCAGTTTGAGGGTGCAGGTCACCATAGGACCTAGTCGACCTGGGGACAAAAGAGGAGTAGACTGACTGTGTAGTACACAAGGCTCTGAAGTTTCACCTGTACTGTAGATAAAGAACATCCTCACCTGTACTGTAGATAAAGAACATCCTCACCTTTACTGTAGATAAAGAACATCCTCACCTGTACTGTAGATAAAGAACATCCTCACCTGTACTGTAGATAAAGAACATCCTCACCTGTACTGTAGATAAAGAACATCCTCACCTGTACTGTAGATAAAGAACATCCTCACCTGGACTGTAGATAAAGAACATCCTCACCTGTACTGTAGATAAAGAACATCCTCACCTTTACTGTAGATAAAGAACATCCTCACCTGTACTGTAGATAAAGAACATCCTCACCTGTACTGTAGATAAAGAACATCCTCACCTGTACTGTAGATAAAGAACATCCTCACCTGTACTGTAGATAAAGAACATCCTCACCTGGACTGTAGATAAAGAACATCCTCACCTGTACTGTAGATAAAGAACATCCTCACCTGTACTGTAGATAAAGAACATCCTCACCTCTACTGTAGATACATAACATCCTCACCTCTACTGTAGATAAAGAACATCCTCACCTCTACTGTAGATACAGAACATCCTCACCTGTACTGTAGATAAAGAACACCCTCACCTGTACTGTAGATAAAGAACATCCTCACCTGGACTGTAGATAAAGAACATCCTCACCTCTACTGTAGATAAAGAACATCCTCACCTGTACTGTAGATAAAGAACACCCTCACCTGTACTGTAGATAAAGAACATCCTCACCTGTACTGTAGATAAAGAACACCCTCACCTGTACTGTAGATAAAGAACATCCTCACCTGTACTGTAGATAAAGAACATCCTCACCTTTACTGTAGATAAAGAACATCCTCACCTGTACTGTAGATACAGAACATCCTCACCTTTACTGTAGATAAAGAACATCCTCACCTTTACTGTAGATAAAGAACATCCTCACCTGTACTGTAGATAAAGAACATCCTCACCTTTACTGGCGCTGATCATCTGTAGCACCATCTCAGCAGCCCCACGGGCGTGGAGCCTGGCCTGCTGGTACAAGATCTTCTGTTTCTCCATCTCCTTCTCCTGTGGGCACAACGTGGAATGGCAGATAATTTAATGATCAAACGCAAATAAAAGCCGAACTCTCTACAGCAGTCAGCCGTAGTCGCTGTTCATTAAAAAACGGTCCTCATAGTTCACACGTCGATTGTCTATAATCCTGAGGGGTTAAAATACACAATCAAACATAATCTCAGAGAGACATTTCACAGGAAAGTGACAACATCAACGGTCTTACAGCTCCTGGATACAAAAGGACAAAGCTGATGTATAAAAGATACAGTACTGAAAGGTTGAATGGAACATGGTTGTCACAGCGACGATGACATTTCAACCATTGGCTGGTCTTTGTCAGCTGACACCGTAGACATGGGAAGTTATCAGTTGTAGCCAGTGCTGTTGATTAAAATCCTGTCTCATCTCGGTCTCATCATCCACAAGTCAGATATTTATCAAGGCTAAAAGGCACAGACTGGGTTCAGACAGATTCAGACTGGGTTCAGACTGGGTTCAGACAGATTCAGACTGGGTTCAGACTGGGTTCAGACTGGGTTCAGACTGGGTTCAGACTGGGTTCAGACAGATTCAGATTGGGTTCAGACTGGGTTCAGACAGATTTGATTAAAAAGTATCTAAGGCTTTAAGCCTGGGGGTTAGTGATACAAGGACAGACAGGTTCAGACTGGGTTCAGACTGGGTTCAGACTGGGTTCAGACAGATTCAGACTGGGCTCAGACTGGGTTCAGAGTGGGTTCAGACTGGGTTCAGACTGGGTTCAGACAGATTCAGATTGGGTTCAGACTGGGTTCAGACAGATTTGATTAAAAAGTATCTAAGGCTTTAAGCCTGGGGGTTAGTGATACAAGGACAGACAGGTTGAAACCTCAAATGTCTTCTCTTTCCCCTCTTCCTCTTCTTCCTCCTCTTCATCCTCTGCACAACTCTGAGGAGATAGAGGAGGAACATGTTATAGTTAGGACAACTGTGCATTAACTGATTATTATTTTTATTTTTATTTAACTCGGAAAGTCAGTTAAGAACACATTCTTATTTTCAATGACGACCTAGGAACAGTGGGTCAACTGCCTTGTTCAGGGGCAGAACGACAGATGTTTACCTTGTCAGCTCGGGGATTCGATTAGGAACCCACTACTTCAGTCGGATTATGAAAGTATGTGTTTACACAGGCAGCCCAGTTCTGATCTTTTGCCACTAATTGAACTTTTGACCAATCAGATCAGATGTTTTGCCAATAGTTGGGCAACAGATCAGAACTGGGCTGCCTATGTAAACGCAGCCAAAGTGTGCTCAAATTTTCAGTTGCGTACCTTTGCCATCATGTCTGCATACGCAATATATAACGGATCTTCTTCCAAGAAGCTGGAGAGAATAACATATTATCCAATCATTATCATGACTTGTATCAGGTTTGTAAAGTAAATAACACAAATAAGTTAAGATCACACAATTCTTTGTATTTAAGTAAGATTTTATAAAACACTTGTTCACTAGGTTGATTGATTAATTGATCGATTGAGTGATTGGTTGATTGACTCAATGTCAAAATAAAAGGTTAAATAAAAAACATTGGTTGATTGCAGTGATGTAAAGTACTTAAGTTTTAAATACTTTAAAGTACTACTTAAGTAGTTTTTTTGGGTATCTGTACTTTACTATTTATATTTTTGACAACTTTGACTTTTACTTCACTACATTCCTAAAGAAAATGATGTACTTTTTACTCCATACATTTTCCCTGACAGCCAAAAGTACTCTTTACATTTTGAATGATTACTGTAGCAGGACAGAAAAGTGTCCAATTCGCACATTTACCAAGAGAATATCCCTGGTCATCCCTACTGCCACTGATCTGGTGGACTCACTAAACACAAATGCTCTGTTTGTAAATGATGTCTGAGTGTTGGAGTGTGACCCTGGCTATCTGTAAATAAATAAAAAAACAAGAAAATTCTGTGGGAATTTTAAATTATTCGTACTTTTACTTTTAATAAGTATATTTAAACAAATACATTTAGTTTTGATACTTAAGTATATTTAAAACCAAATACTTTAAAACTTTTACTGTAGTAGTATTTTACTGGGTAACTGTCATTTTCCTGGAGCCATTTTCTACTAAGGTATCTTTACTTTTAGTCAAGTATAAGTATTGTGTACTTTCTCCACCACTGATTGATTGGTCATTCCCTCCTACCTTCTCTCTGTGAGGGCGTTGTGGCTGAAGTGAAGGATAAGCTGATGAAGAGGGTCTGGCTGGATCTCAACCTCCTCCTCTTCCTCCTCCTCCACGATCTTCATTGGGGTTTTCTACACAGACATCCCGCAAGAGACAGGGGTTAGCTCTGTTCTGAACCTGGCCTTTCCACTAGAGACTACACCCTGCTGGTTAAATACAGGGGTTATCTCTGTTCCTAACCTGGCCTTTCCACTAGAGACTACACCCTGCTGGTTAAATACAGGGGTTATCTCTGTTCCTAACCTGGCCTTTCCACTAGAGACTACACCCTGCTGGTTAAATACAGGGGTTATCTCTGTTCCTAACCTGGCCTTTCCACTAGAGACTACACCCTGCTGGTTAAATACAGGGGTTATCTCTGTTCCTAACCTGGCCTTTCCACTAGAGACTACACCCTGCTGGTTAAATACAGGGGTTCTCTCTGTTCCTAACCTGGCTTTTCCACTAGAGACTACACCCTGCTGGCTAAATACAGGGGTTATCTCTGTTCCTAACCTGGTCTTTCCACTAGAGACTACACCCTGCTGGTTAAATACAGGGGTTATCTCTGTTCCTAACCTGGTCTTTCCACTAGAGACTACACCCTGCTGGCTAAACCATGTTATTTACTCACCACTCAACATTGATCACATTATTACATTAGTAATTGAAGCGTAGCTTCAAGCCATGACCTTTTTTTGGACGACTTCCAACGTTTCTGAACTCTGAGTCAGAGAGGTTGGCTAATGGGTTGTTTAACACGCCATGCATGATCATGCCCATTATAGTCACACTGTTTATGGAGCATCCCATGCTAGCATGCTCAGATGAGGCCTGCAAGGGTGGTAGTGATCCGGATTTTTACTGATGATTGTATCCGTGAGAAGGACAGGATAGGGACACTGTCAAATGAATGGACCAGAGTATTTTTTCAGTATGGCACATCGTAGGAAAACCTTTTTGAAAACAAAACTGTGTTCTAAGTACGGGGAATTCCTCTCCTTTTCACTCAGTTTCAAAATGTTGTCTTCCTACTGAACAAGACCCATCACTGACAAAGCAGTATCAGTGTTAGAGAGGTCAACGATGAGTATAATGTCAAAATATGTTCGTTACTCACCAAATATGTACTTCCAGGAAATGTCTAAATAAAACTGTACAAGCAATCTAACATTTGCCTATTTGGCAGCTCAAATGTATTGAGTTGGTGTAGACTTCCGAACCGTACAGTATGGCAGCCATAAGTGATTTACATTGGAGGTGCCGAATAGGCATTTTTTCTATTACATGCTTCATTTAGACCTGTTTTTGGAAGCACATACCGGCCGTAAACGGGAGTAAATGAAGACTGTTGCTCAGTAAACGAACGTATTCTGACATTATCAAGCTTGCAGAGCTGTCTAATTGGGAGTTTGAATCATCGGAGATTGCTGGGAGTTAAAGAGCAGACCTGTCATACTCACCGTCTCCATCACACAGATACTTGGCCAGCAGACTATTATAGTCCAACAGATGCTGCACTACTAAATAAAGTGTGCGGACAATGATGATGATGATGATGATGATGATGAATGACGTGGTGTTACATCGTGGCCTGCTCATTGTACATTCTTCCCCCGTGTCGTGTTTTATGACATTATGCAGCACTGTATAAATATGTCTATCTATCCTTACAGCCGTACGTACAACTATATATTTACAGTGAGATCAATGACATGTTCGATACTTGTCACAACTCTGCATGAATCCAGACTGAGATGTGCGCGAGCATGCTACCCGAAGACTTCACTTGATCACGTCAACATCAATCACTACAGACTTACAGTTACAGCAGAGACCGCACCGTACAACATCTAAATGGTCGACGTCAGACATCAAACATTTAACACCTATTGAGGGCTTTAGCCGCCCCTCTTACCACAGTAGTAGTAGTAGTAGTAGTGGTGAGATAGCCCATGCCGTAGCCTGTTTTTCTAGCCACGTGCTTTGCTGCGGAGACAGAGCCATTGCTGCCACTGAGTCTCCTGAGGTTGAGCCTGTCATGTCTGTCAAGGCTCTGCCGGTAGCGAGCCACAAAGCTAGAGAGAGCGCGGGGGCCTCGGGAACCTCTGGGGGCCCAAGTCGAGGTCCCCGGACCCAGGCGGACCGGGAAGCGATCCCGATCCCGAAGTTGGACGGCGGGCATCGTGCTCAAGAGGCTGTCGGCGAAGAGGGCGGGTAGGGGTGCGGTGCCAACACAGGGCACAGGGGGCAAGGCTGAGGCTAGGGCTGAGGTGGTGGCAGACACCATCGCAACATGCCCAGTACTTACTGCTAGGTCCTGCACTAGCTTCTCCTCAAAGGAGTACTCCTCTGTCTCTATCCATAGTCTCACATAGCCCAACACGAAGAGATTAATAGAACGATGCCTAGGGAAGGAGGGAGGAGAGGAGGAGGAGAGGAGAGGGAGAAGGGGAGTGGAAGATGGGAGAATGAGATTAAGGTGTGTCCAAGTAGATTTTGGAAGAGGGAGGAGTAAGGAAGAGGAGATGTGAGGGTGTAACAGGAAGGAAGAGCATTCCAGGGTGGTGATTGGTCGATATGGGAGCTGGCTCTTCTGACTGGTCATCCTTGATGGCTTAATTAGCATACAGAAACTGGCTGAGGATGTGGTTAAAATGATATCTAAAAACACTGAACACTGTATTCAAATATTATTTCAGTTAATAAATGATACATAAAGCTAAAAAAAATACATTCATAATGTTACTCAAATCACATGAGACAAAACATTCCACGATTCTAAGACATAATGACAGTGATGCTTCCTAAATGCTTCCTGGATTGCTCATTGATTGACCACTGATTGGCTGTTAGCTGAGGCTGACCAATCAGAATCAACAGTGCAGTAAACTGGAGGTAGGTTGTGGTAGGTGCAGTAGGTAGGTGGTGTTGACTGTTCGGTCAGCCCACAGTCTGGAGGATAAGATGGAGAGGGGAGAGATGAAGCATTCACCTAGCCTGGGTGCCAGTCTGTTTGCCATGACAATTCCACGAGGAGTTGGCAAGAGAACAGCAACAGACTAACACTCAGGCTAGCATTCAGCCTGGACGTCTCACATTACCGTTAATACGGAGAACAGGCGGTCAAAATTTGATTCAGCGAACGCCTTTTCCAGCCAAACGTACCGATAGCCGTTCAGGAAGTAATTGTTAATTTTGTATCTGAGGAAAAAGGTGTTGAAGGCGATGTGCAACAGAGAGAAATAACAGAGAGGAAGGACAAGGTTAGGGAGGTGGAGAGGGAGATAGTTACAGCATGCCACCAACTTCACCGAGAGATAACAGAGATACAGGACTGGAACGTCACGTTTGATTTGATGGAGACAATAGCACCATGTATGACGACTGAGGACTTGTTTTCTGGGGATAGTTGTTGTCACAGCCACAAAGTCTCAGACTCATATTCCTTTTACGTATCTCATTTAGTTGACAGAGACAATTTAGGCCTCCAGTTTTTCCATCAGGGTACCTCTAATTGTCCTGAGTCGTATGTAAGTTTGATAGAAGCCTGTCTTACCTGGGGAGGTTGTAGAGAGGAGCCATACGGAAGCAGGCCACCACGGCACGTTTACGCTGTTTGGACAGCAGCTTCTGAAACACACACTTCTTCATCCTCAGAGGCTGCTCCACCTAGAGGGCACAACATTACGTCTCAAAACATGACGTCTTATGGACATTACGTCTCAAAACATGACGTCTTACGGACATTATGTCTCAAAACATGACGTCTTACGGACATTATGTCTTATGGACATTACGTCTCAAAACATTACGTCTCAAAACATGACGTCTCAAAACATTACGTCTTATGGACATTACGTCTTATGGACATTACGTCTCAAAACATTACGTCTCAAAACATTACGTCTTATGGACATTACGTCTTATGGACATTACGTCTTATGGACATTACATCTCAAAACATTACGTCTCAAAACATTACGTCTCAAAACATTACGTCTCAAAACATTACGTCTCAAAACATTACGTCTTATGGACATTACGTCTTATGGACATTACGTCTCAAAACATTACGTCTCAAAACATTACGTCTCAAAACATTACGTCTTATGGACATTACGTCTCAAAACATTACGTCTCAAAACATTACGTCTCAAAACATTACGTCTCAAAACATTACTTCTTATGGACATTACGTCTTATGGACATTACGTCTCAAAACATTACGTCTTATGGACATTACGTCTTATGGACATTACGTCTCAAAACATTACGTCTTATGGACATTACGTCTTATGGACATTACGTCTCAAAACATTACGTCTCAAAACATTACGTCTTATGGACATTACGTCTCAAAACATTACGTCTTATGGACATTATGTCTTAAAACATTACGTCTCAAAACATTATGAACTTATGGACATTACGTCTCAAAACATTACGTCTCAAAACATTACGTCTTAAAACATTACGTCTCAAAACATTATGAACTTATGGACATTACGTCTCAAAACATTACGTCTCAAAACATTACGTCTTAAAACATTACGTCTCAAAACATTACGTCTTATGGACATTACGTCTCAAAACATTACGTCTCAAAACATTACGTCTCAAAACATTACGTCTCAAAACATTATGAACTTATGGACATTACGTCTCAAAACATTACGTCTCAAAACATTACGTCTTAAAACATTACGTCTCAAAACATTACGTCTTATGGACATTACGTCTCAAAACATTACGTCTCAAAACATTACGTCTCAAAACATTATGTCTTATGGACATTACGTCTCAAAACATTACGTCTCAAAACATTACGTCTCAAAACATTACGTCTCAAAACATTATGTCTTATGGACATTACGTCTCAAAACATTACGTCTCAAAACATTACGTCTCAAAACATTATGTCTTATGGACATTACGTCTCAAAACATTACGTCTTATGGACATTACGTCTCAAAACATTACGTCTTAAAACATTACGTCTCAAAACATTACGTCTTATGGACATTACGTCTTATGGACATTACGTCTCAAAACATTACGAACTTATTGACATTACGTCTCAAAACATTACGTCTCAAAACATTACGTCTCAAAACATTACGTCTTATGGACATTACGTCTTATGGACATTACGTCTCAAAACATTACGAACTTATGGACATTACGTCTCAAAACATTACGTCTCAAAACATTACGTCTCAAAACATTACGAACTTATGGACATTACGTCTCAAAACATTACGTCTCAAAACATTACGTCTCAAAACATTACGTCTCAAAACATTACGTCTTATTGACATTACGTCTCAAAACATTATGTCTTATGGACAATACGTCTTATGGACATTACGTCTCAAAACATTACGTCTTATGGACATTACGTCTTATGGACATTACGTCTCAAAACATTACGTCTTATGGACATTACGTCTTATGGACATTACGTCTCAAAACATTACGTCTCAAAACATTACGTCTTATGGACATTACGTCTCAAAACATTACGTCTCAAAACATTATGAACTTATGGACATTACGTCTCAAAACATTACGTCTCAAAACATTACGTCTTAAAACATTACGTCTCAAAACATTACGTCTTATGGACATTACGTCTCAAAACATTACGTCTCAAAACATTACGTCTCAAAACATTACGTCTTAAAACATTACGTCTCAAAACATTACGTCTTATGGACATTACGTCTCAAAACATTACGTCTCAAAACATTACGTCTCAAAACATTACGTCTCAAAACATTATGAACTTATGGACATTACGTCTCAAAACATTACGTCTCAAAACATTACGTCTTAAAACATTACGTCTCAAAACATTACGTCTTATGGACATTACGTCTCAAAACATTACGTCTCAAAACATTACGTCTCAAAACATTACGTCTCAAAACATTATGTCTTATGGACATTACGTCTCAAAACATTACGTCTCAAAACATTGCGTCTCAAAACATTACGTCTCAAAACATTATGTCTTATGGACATTACGTCTCAAAACATTACGTCTCAAAACATTACGTCTCAAAACATTATGTCTTATGGACATTACGTCTCAAAACATTACGTCTTATGGACATTACGTCTCAAAACATTACGTCTTAAAACATTACGTCTCAAAACATTACGTCTTATGGACATTACGTCTTATGGACATTACGTCTCAAAACATTACGAACTTATTGACATTACGTCTCAAAACATTACGTCTCAAAACATTACGTCTCAAAACATTACGTCTTATGGACATTACGTCTTATGGACATTACGTCTCAAAACATTACGAACTTATGGACATTACGTCTCAAAACATTACGTCTCAAAACATTACGTCTCAAAACATTACGTCTCAAAACATTACGAACTTATGGACATTACGTCTCAAAACATTACGTCTCAAAACATTACGTCTCAAAACATTACGTCTCAAAACATTACGTCTTATTGACATTACGTCTCAAAACATTACGTCTTATGGACATTACGTCTCAAGACATTACGTCTTAAAACATTACGTCTCAAAACATTACGTCTTATGGACATTACGTCTTATGGACATTACGTCTCAAAACATTACGAACTTATGGACATTACGTCTCAAAACATTACGTCTCAAAACATTACGTCTCAAAACATTACGTCTCAAAACATTATGAACTTATGGACATTACGTCTCAAAACATTACGTCTCAAAACATTACGTCTCAAAACATTACGTCTCAAAACATTACGTCTTATGGACATTACGTCTCAAAACATTACGTCTTATGGACATTACGTCTTATGGACATTACGTCTCAAAACATTACGAACTTATGGACATTACGTCTTATGGACATTACGTCTCAAAACATTACGTCTTAAAACATTACGTCTCAAAACGTTACGTCTTATGGACATTACGTCTCAAAACATTACGTCTCAAAACATTACGTCTTATGGACATTATGTCTTAAAACATTACGTCTCAAAACATTACGTCTCAAAACATTACGTCTTATGGACATTATGTCTTAAAACATTACGTCTCAAAACATTACGTCTCAAAACATTACGTCTCAAAACATTACGTCTTATGGACATTACGTCTTATGGACATTACGTCTCAAAACATTACGTCTTATGGACATTACGTCTTATGGACATTACGTCTCAAAACATTACGTCTTATGGACATTACGTCTTATGGACATTACGTCTCAAAACATTACGTCTCAAAACATTACGTCTTATGGACATTACGTCTCAAAACATTACGTCTTAAAACATTACGTCTCAAAACGTTACGTCTTATGGACATTACGTCTCAAAACATTACGTCTCAAAACATTACGTCTTATGGACATTATGTCTTAAAACATTACGTCTCAAAACATTACGTCTCAAAACATTACGTCTTATGGACATTATGTCTTAAAACATTACGTCTCAAAACATTACGTCTCAAAACATTACGTCTCAAAACATTACGTCTTATGGACATTACGTCTTATGGACATTACGTCTCAAAACATTACGTCTTATGGACATTACGTCTTATGGACATTACGTCTCAAAACATTACGTCTTATGGACATTACGTCTTATGGACATTACGTCTCAAAACATTACGTCTCAAAACATTACGTCTTATGGACATTACGTCTCAAAACATTACGTCTTATGGACATTACGTCTTATGGACATTACGTCTCAAAACATTACGAACTTATGGACATTACGTCTCAAAACATTACGTCTTATGGACATTACGTCTTATGGACATTACGTCTCAAAACATTACGAACTTATGGACATTACGTCTTATGGACATTACGTCTCAAAACATTACGTCTTAAAACATTACGTCTCAAAACGTTACGTCTTATGGACATTACGTCTCAAAACATTACGTCTCAAAACATTACGTCTTATGGACATTATGTCTTAAAACATTACGTCTCAAAACATTACGTCTCAAAACATTACGTCTTATGGACATTATGTCTTAAAACATTACGTCTCAAAACATTACGTCTCAAAACATTACGTCTCAAAACATTACGTCTTATGGACATTACGTCTCAAAACATTACGTCTTATGGACATTACGTCTTATGGACATTACGTCTCAAAACATTACGTCTTATGGACATTACGTCTTATGGACATTACGTCTCAAAACATTACGTCTCAAAACATTACGTCTTATGGACATTACGTCTCAAAACATTACGTCTTATGGACATTACGTCTTATGGACATTACGTCTCAAAACATTACGAACTTATGGACATTACGTCTCAAAACATTACGTCTCAAAACATTACGTCTCAAAACATTACGTCTCAAAACATTACGAACTTATGGACATTACGTCTCAAAACATTACGTCTCAAAACATTACGTCTCAAAACATTACGTCTTATTGACATTACGTCTCAAAACATTACGTCTTATGGACATTACGTCTCAAGACATTACGTCTTAAAACATTACGTCTCAAAACATTACGTCTTATGGACATTACGTCTTATGGACATTACGTCTCAAAACATTACGAACTTATGGACATTACGTCTCAAAACATTACGTCTCAAAACATTACGTCTCAAAACATTACGTCTCAAAACATTATGAACTTATGGACATTACGTCTCAAAACATTACGTCTCAAAACATTACGTCTCAAAACATTACGTCTCAAAACATTACGTCTTATGGACATTACGTCTCAAAACATTACGTCTTATGGACATTACGTCTTATGGACATTACGTCTCAAAACATTACGAACTTATGGACATTACGTCTCAAAACATTACGTCTCAAAACATTACGTCTCAAAACATTACGTCTCAAAACATTACGAACTTATGGACATTACGTCTCAAAACATTACGTCTCAAAACATTACGTCTCAAAACATTACGTCTCAAAACATTACGTCTTATTGACATTACGTCTCAAAACATTACGTCTTATGGACATTACGTCTCAAGACATTACGTCTTAAAACATTACGTCTCAAAACATTACGTCTTATGGACATTACGTCTTATGGACATTACGTCTCAAAACATTACGAACTTATGGACATTACGTCTCCAAACATTACGTCTCAAAACATTACGTCTCAAAACATTACGTCTCAAAACATTATGAACTTATGGACATTACGTCTCAAAACATTACGTCTCAAAACATTACGTCTCAAAACATTACGTCTTATGGACATTACGTCTCAAAACATTACGTCTTATGGACATTACGTCTTATGGACATTACGTCTCAAAACATTACGAACTTATGGACATTACGTCTTATGGACATTACGTCTCAAAACATTACGTCTTAAAACATTACGTCTCAAAACGTTACGTCTTATGGACATTACGTCTCAAAACATTACGTCTCAAAACATTACGTCTTATGGACATTATGTCTTAAAACATTACGTCTCAAAACATTACGTCTCAAAACATTACGTCTTATGGACATTATGTCTTAAAACATTACGTCTCAAAACATTACGTCTCAAAACATTACGTCTCAAAACATTACGTCTCAAAACATTACGTCTTATGGACATTACGTCTTATGGACATTACGTCTCAAAACATTACGTCTTATGGACATTACGTCTTATGGACATTACGTCTCAAAACATTACGTCTCAAAACATTACGTCTTATGGACATTACGCCTCAAAACATTACGTCTCAAAACATTATGAACTTATGGACATTACGTCTCAAAACATTACGTCTCAAAACATTACGTCTTAAAACATTACGTCTCAAAACATTACGTCTTATGGACATTACGTCTCAAAACATTACGTCTCAAAACATTACGTCTCAAAACATTACGTCTCAAAACATTATGAACTTATGGACATTACGTCTCAAAACATTACGTCTCAAAACATTACGTCTTAAAACATTACGTCTCAAAACATTACGTCTTATGGACATTACGTCTTATGGACATTACGTCTCAAAACATTACGAACTTATTGACATTACGTCTCAAAACATTACGTCTCAAAACATTACGTCTCAAAACATTACGTCTTATGGACATTACGTCTTATGGACATTACGTCTCAAAACATTACGAACTTATGGACATTACGTCTCAAAACATTACGTCTCAAAACATCACGTCTCAAAACATTACGTCTCAAAACATTACGAACTTATGGACATTACGTCTCAAAACATTACGTCTCAAAACATTACGTCTCAAAACATTACGTCTCAAAACCTTACGTCTTATTGACATTACGTCTCAAAACATTACGTCTTATGGACATTACGTCTCAAGACATTACGTCTTAAAACATTACGTCTCAAAACATTACGTCTTATGGACATTACGTCTTATGGACATTACGTCTCAAAACATTACGAACTTATGGACATTACGTCTCAAAACATTACGTCTCAAAACATTACGTCTCAAAACATTACGTCTCAAAACATTATGAACTTATGGACATTACGTCTCAAAACATTACGTCTCAAAACATTACGTCTCAAAACATTACGTCTTATGGACATTACGTCTTATGGACATTACGTCTCAAAACATTACGTCTCAAAACATTACGTCTTATGGACATTACGCCTCAAAACATTACGTCTCAAAACATTATGAACTTATGGACATTACGTCTCAAAACATTACGTCTCAAAACATTACGTCTTAAAACATTACGTCTCAAAACATTACGTCTTATGGACATTACGTCTCAAAACATTACGTCTCAAAACATTACGTCTCAAAACATTACGTCTCAAAACATTATGAACTTATGGACATTACGTCTCAAAACATTACGTCTCAAAACATTACGTCTTAAAACATTACGTCTCAAAACATTACGTCTTATGGACATTACGTCTTATGGACATTACGTCTCAAAACATTACGAACTTATTGACATTACGTCTCAAAACATTACGTCTCAAAACATTACGTCTCAAAACATTACGTCTTATGGACATTACGTCTTATGGACATTACGTCTCAAAACATTACGAACTTATGGACATTACGTCTCAAAACATTACGTCTCAAAACATCACGTCTCAAAACATTACGTCTCAAAACATTACGAACTTATGGACATTACGTCTCAAAACATTACGTCTCAAAACATTACGTCTCAAAACATTACGTCTCAAAACCTTACGTCTTATTGACATTACGTCTCAAAACATTACGTCTTATGGACATTACGTCTCAAGACATTACGTCTTAAAACATTACGTCTCAAAACATTACGTCTTATGGACATTACGTCTTATGGACATTACGTCTCAAAACATTACGAACTTATGGACATTACGTCTCAAAACATTACGTCTCAAAACATTACGTCTCAAAACATTACGTCTCAAAACATTATGAACTTATGGACATTACGTCTCAAAACATTACGTCTCAAAACATTACGTCTCAAAACATTACGTCTCAAAACATTACGTCTTATGGACATTACGTCTCAAAACATTACGTCTTATGGACATTACGTCTTATGGACATTACGTCTCAAAACATTACGAACTTATGGACATTACGTCTTATGGACATTACGTCTCAAAACATTACGTCTTAAAACATTACGTCTCAAAACGTTACGTCTTATGGACATTACGTCTCAAAACATTACGTCTCAAAACATTACGTCTTATGGACATTATGTCTTAAAACATTACGTCTCAAAACATTACGTCTCAAAACATTACGTCTTATGGACATTATGTCTTAAAACATTACGTCTCAAAACATTACGTCTCAAAACATTACGTCTCAAAACATTACGTCTTATGGACATTACGTCTTATGGACATTACGTCTCAAAACATTACGTCTTATGGACATTACGTCTCAAAACATTACGTCTTATGGACATTACGTCTTATGGACATTACGTCTCAAAACATTACGTCTCAAAACATTACGTCTTATGGACATTACGTCTCAAAACATTACGTCTCAAAACATTATGAACTTATGGACATTACGTCTCAAAACATTACGTCTCAAAACATTACGTCTTAAAACATTACGTCTCAAAACATTACGTCTTATGGACATTACGTCTCAAAACATTACGTCTCAAAACATTACGTCTCAAAACATTATGAACTTATGGACATTACGTCTCAAAACATTACGTCTCAAAACATTACGTCTTAAAACATTACGTCTCAAAACATTACGTCTTATGGACATTACGTCTCAAAACATTACGTCTCAAAACATTACGTCTCAAAACATTACGTCTCAAAACATTATGTCTTATGGACATTACGTCTCAAAACATTACGTCTCAAAACATTGCGTCTCAAAACATTACGTCTCAAAACATTATGTCTTATGGACATTACGTCTCAAAACATTACGTCTCAAAACATTACGTCTCAAAACATTATGTCTTATGGACATTACGTCTCAAAACATTACGTCTTATGGACATTACGTCTCAAAACATTACGTCTTAAAACATTACGTCTCAAAACATTACGTCTCATGGACATTACGTCTTATGGACATTACGTCTCAAAACATTACGAACTTATGGACATTACGTCTCAAAACATTACGTCTCAAAACATTACGTCTCAAAACATTACGTCTCAAAACATTACGAACTTATGGACATTACGTCTCAAAACATTACGTCTCAAAACATTACGTCTCGAAACATTACATCTCAAAACATTACGTCTTATTGACATTACGTCTCAAAACATTACGTCTTATGGACATTACGTCTCAAGACATTACGTCTTAAAACATTACGTCTCAAAACATTACGTCTTATGGACATTACGTCTCAAGACATTACGTCTTAAAACATTACGTCTCAAAACATTACGTCTTATGGACATTACGTCTTATGGACATTACGTCTCAAAACATTACGAACTTATGGACATTACGTCTCCAAACATTACGTCTCAAAACATTACGTCTCAAAACATTACGTCTCAAAACATTATGAACTTATGGACATTACGTCTCAAAACATTACGTCTCAAAACATTACGTCTCAAAACATTACGTCTTATGGACATTACGTCTCAAAACATTACGTCTTATGGACATTACGTCTTATGGACATTACGTCTCAAAACATTACGAACTTATGGACATTACGTCTTATGGACATTACGTCTCAAAACATTACGTCTTAAAACATTACGTCTCAAAACGTTACGTCTTATGGACATTACGTCTCAAAACATTACGTCTCAAAACATTACGTCTTATGGACATTATGTCTTAAAACATTACGTCTCAAAACATTACGTCTCAAAACATTACGTCTTATGGACATTATGTCTTAAAACATTACGTCTCAAAACATTACGTCTCAAAACATTACGTCTCAAAACATTACGTCTCAAAACATTACGTCTTATGGACATTACGTCTTATGGACATTACGTCTCAAAACATTACGTCTTATGGACATTACGTCTTATGGACATTACGTCTCAAAACATTACGTCTCAAAACATTACGTCTTATGGACATTACGCCTCAAAACATTACGTCTCAAAACATTATGAACTTATGGACATTACGTCTCAAAACATTACGTCTCAAAACATTACGTCTTAAAACATTACGTCTCAAAACATTACGTCTTATGGACATTACGTCTCAAAACATTACGTCTCAAAACATTACGTCTCAAAACATTACGTCTCAAAACATTATGAACTTATGGACATTACGTCTCAAAACATTACGTCTCAAAACATTACGTCTTAAAACATTACGTCTCAAAACATTACGTCTTATGGACATTACGTCTTATGGACATTACGTCTCAAAACATTACGAACTTATTGACATTACGTCTCAAAACATTACGTCTCAAAACATTACGTCTCAAAACATTACGTCTTATGGACATTACGTCTTATGGACATTACGTCTCAAAACATTACGAACTTATGGACATTACGTCTCAAAACATTACGTCTCAAAACATCACGTCTCAAAACATTACGTCTCAAAACATTACGAACTTATGGACATTACGTCTCAAAACATTACGTCTCAAAACATTACGTCTCAAAACATTACGTCTCAAAACCTTACGTCTTATTGACATTACGTCTCAAAACATTACGTCTTATGGACATTACGTCTCAAGACATTACGTCTTAAAACATTACGTCTCAAAACATTACGTCTTATGGACATTACGTCTTATGGACATTACGTCTCAAAACATTACGAACTTATGGACATTACGTCTCAAAACATTACGTCTCAAAACATTACGTCTCAAAACATTACGTCTCAAAACATTATGAACTTATGGACATTACGTCTCAAAACATTACGTCTCAAAACATTACGTCTCAAAACATTACGTCTCAAAACATTACGTCTTATGGACATTACGTCTCAAAACATTACGTCTTATGGACATTACGTCTTATGGACATTACGTCTCAAAACATTACGAACTTATGGACATTACGTCTTATGGACATTACGTCTCAAAACATTACGTCTTAAAACATTACGTCTCAAAACGTTACGTCTTATGGACATTACGTCTCAAAACATTACGTCTCAAAACATTACGTCTTATGGACATTATGTCTTAAAACATTACGTCTCAAAACATTACGTCTCAAAACATTACGTCTTATGGACATTATGTCTTAAAACATTACGTCTCAAAACATTACGTCTCAAAACATTACGTCTCAAAACATTACGTCTTATGGACATTACGTCTTATGGACATTACGTCTCAAAACATTACGTCTTATGGACATTACGTCTCAAAACATTACGTCTTATGGACATTACGTCTTATGGACATTACGTCTCAAAACATTACGTCTCAAAACATTACGTCTTATGGACATTACGTCTCAAAACATTACGTCTCAAAACATTATGAACTTATGGACATTACGTCTCAAAACATTACGTCTCAAAACATTACGTCTTAAAACATTACGTCTCAAAACATTACGTCTTATGGACATTACGTCTCAAAACATTACGTCTCAAAACATTACGTCTCAAAACATTATGAACTTATGGACATTACGTCTCAAAACATTACGTCTCAAAACATTACGTCTTAAAACATTACGTCTCAAAACATTACGTCTTATGGACATTACGTCTCAAAACATTACGTCTCAAAACATTACGTCTCAAAACATTACGTCTCAAAACATTATGTCTTATGGACATTACGTCTCAAAACATTACGTCTCAAAACATTGCGTCTCAAAACATTACGTCTCAAAACATTATGTCTTATGGACATTACGTCTCAAAACATTACGTCTCAAAACATTACGTCTCAAAACATTATGTCTTATGGACATTACGTCTCAAAACATTACGTCTTATGGACATTACGTCTCAAAACATTACGTCTTAAAACATTACGTCTCAAAACATTACGTCTCATGGACATTACGTCTTATGGACATTACGTCTCAAAACATTACGAACTTATGGACATTACGTCTCAAAACATTACGTCTCAAAACATTACGTCTCAAAACATTACGTCTCAAAACATTACGAACTTATGGACATTACGTCTCAAAACATTACGTCTCAAAACATTACGTCTCGAAACATTACATCTCAAAACATTACGTCTTATTGACATTACGTCTCAAAACATTACGTCTTATGGACATTACGTCTCAAGACATTACGTCTTAAAACATTACGTCTCAAAACATTACGTCTTATGGACATTACGTCTTATGGACATTACGTCTCAAAACATTACGAACTTATGGACATTACGTCTCAAAACATTACGTCTCAAAACATTACGTCTCAAAACATTACGTCTCAAAACATTACGTCTCAAAACATTATGAACTTATGGACATTACGTCTCAAAACATTACGTCTCAAAACATTACGTCTCAAAACATTACGTCTCAAAACATTACGTCTCAAAACATTACGTCTTATGGACATTACGTCTCAAAACATTACGTCTTATGGACATTACGTCTTATGGACATTACGTCTCAAAACATTACAAACTTATGGACATTACGTCTTATGGACATTACGTCTCAAAACATTACGTCTTAAAACATTACGTCTCAAAACGTTACGTCTTATGGACATTACGTCTCAAAACATTACGTCTCAAAACATTACGTCTTATGGACATTATGTCTTAAAACATTACGTCTCAAAACATTACGTCTCAAAACATTACGTCTTATGGACATTATGTCTTAAAACATTACGTCTCAAAACATTATGAACTTATGGACATTACGTCTCAAAACATTACGTCTCAAAACATTACGTCTTAAAACATTACGTCTCAAAACATTACGTCTTATGGACATTACGTCTCAAAACATTACGTCTCAAAACATTACGTCTCAAAACATTACGTCTCAAAACATTATGAACTTATGGACATTACGTCTCAAAACATTACGTCTCAAAACATTACGTCTTAAAACATTACGTCTCAAAACATTACGTCTTATGGACATTACGTCTCAAAACATTACGTCTCAAAACATTACGTCTCAAAACATTACGTCTCAAAACATTATGTCTTATGGACATTACGTCTCAAAACATTACGTCTCAAAACATTGCGTCTCAAAACATTACGTCTCAAAACATTATGTCTAATGGACATTACGTCTCAAAACATTACGTCTCAAAACATTACGTCTCAAAACATTATGTCTTATGGACATTACGTCTCAAAACATTACGTCTTATGGACATTACGTCTCAAAACATTACGTCTTAAAACATTACGTCTCAAAACATTACGTCTTATGGACATTACGTCTTATGGACATTACGTCTCAAAACATTACGAACTTATTGACATTACGTCTCAAAACATTACGTCTCAAAACATTACGTCTCAAAACATTACGTCTTATGGACATTACGTCTTATGGACATTACGTCTCAAAACATTACGAACTTATGGACATTACGTCTCAAAACATTACGTCTCAAAACATTACGTCTCAAAACATTACGAACTTATGGACATTACGTCTCAAAACATTACGTCTCAAAACATTACGTCTCAAAACATTACGTCTCAAAACATTACGTCTTATTGACATTACGTCTCAAAACATTACGTCTTAATGACATTACGTCTCAAGACATTACGTCTTAAAACATTACGTCTCAAAACATTACGTCTTATGGACATTACGTCTTATGGACATTACGTCTCAAAACATTACGAACTTATGGACATTACGTCTCAAAACATTACGTCTCAAAACATTACGTCTCAAAACATTACGTCTCAAAACATTATGAACTTATGGACATTACGTCTCAAAACATTACGTCTCAAAACATTACGTCTCAAAACATTACGTCTCAAAACATTACGTCTTATGGACATTACGTCTCAAAACATTACGTCTTATGGACATTACGTCTTATGGACATTACGTCTCAAAACATTACGAACTTATGGACATTACGTCTTATGGACATTACGTCTCAAAACATTACGTCTTAAAACATTACGTCTCAAAACGTTACGTCTTATGGACATTACGTCTCAAAACATTACGTCTCAAAACATTACGTCTTATTGACATTACGTCTCAAAACATTACGTCTTATGGACATTACGTCTCAAGACATTACGTCTTAAAACATTACGTCTCAAAACATTACGTCTTATGGACATTACGTCTTATGGACATTACGTCTCAAAACATTACGAACTTATGGACATTACGTCTCAAAACATTACGTCTCAAAACATTACGTCTCAAAACATTACGTCTCAAAACATTATGAACTTATGGACATTACGTCTCAAAATATTACGTCTCAAAACATTACGTCTCAAAACATTGCGTCTCAAAACATTACGTCTTATGGACATTACGTCTCAAAACATTACGTCTTATGGACATTACGTCTTATGGACATTACGTCTCAAAACATTACGAACTTATGGACATTACGTCTTATGGACATTACGTCTCAAAACATTACGTCTCAAAACATTACGTCTCAAAACGTTACGTCTTATGGACATTACGTCTCAAAACATTACGTCTCAAAACATTACGTCTTATTGACATTACGTCTCAAAACATTACGTCTTATGGACATTACGTCTCAAGACATTACGTCTTAAAACATTACGTCTCAAAACATTACGTCTTATGGACATTACGTCTTATGGACATTACGTCTCAAAACATTACGAACTTATGGACATTACGTCTCAAAACATTACGTCTCAAAACATTACGTCTCAAAACATTACGTCTCAAAACATTATGAACTTATGGACATTACGTCTCAAAACATTACGTCTCAAAACATTACGTCTCAAAACATTACGTCTCAAAACATTACGTCTTATGGACATTACGTCTCAAAACATTACGTCTTATGGACATTACGTCTTATGGACATTACGTCTCAAAACATTATGAACTTATGGACATTACGTCTTATGGACATTACGTCTCAAAACATTACGTCTTAAAACATTACGTCTCAAAACGTTACGTCTTATGGACATTACGTCTGAAAACATTACGTCTCAAAACATTACGTCTTATGGACATTATGTCTTAAAACATTACGTCTCAAAACATTACGTCTCAAAACATTATGTCTTATGGACATTATGTCTTAAAACATTATGAACTTATGGACATTACGTCTCAAAACATTACGTCTCAAAACATTACGTCTCAAAACATTATGAACTTATGGACATTACGTCTCAAAACATTACGTCTCAAAACATTACGTCTTAAAACATTACGTCTCAAAACTTTACGTCTTATGGACATTACGTCTCAAAACATTACGTCTCAAAACATTACGTCTCAAAACATTACGTCTCAAAACATTATGTCTTATGGACATTACGTCTCAAAACATTACGTCTCAAAACATTGCGTCTCAAAACATTACGTCTCAAAACATTATGTCTTATGGACATTACGTCTCAAAACATTACGTCTCAAAACATTACGTCTCAAAACATTATGTCTTATGGACATTACGTCTCAAAACATTACGTCTTATGGACATTACGTCTCAAAACATTACGTCTTAAAACATTACGTCTCAAAACATTACGTCTTATGGACATTACGTCTTATGGACATTACGTCTCAAAACATTACGAACTTATTGACATTACGTCTCAAAACATTACGTCTCAAAACATTACGTCTCAAAACATTACGTCTTATGGACATTACGTCTTATGGACATTACGTCTCAAAACATTACGAACTTATGGACATTACGTCTCAAAACATTACGTCTCAAAACATTACGTCTCAAAACATTACGTCTCAAAACATTACGAACTTATGGACATTACGTCTCAAAACATTACGTCTCAAAACATTACGTCTCAAAACATTACGTCTCAAAACATTACGTCTTATGGACATTACGTCTTATGGACATTACGTCTCAAAACATTACGTCTCAAAACATTACGTCTTATGGACATTACGCCTCAAAACATTACGTCTCAAAACATTATGAACTTATGGACATTACGTCTCAAAACATTACGTCTCAAAACATTACGTCTTAAAACATTACGTCTCAAAACATTACGTCTTATGGACATTACGTCTCAAAACATTACGTCTCAAAACATTACGTCTCAAAACATTACGTCTCAAAACATTATGAACTTATGGACATTACGTCTCAAAACATTACGTCTCAAAACATTACGTCTTAAAACATTACGTCTCAAAACATTACGTCTTATGGACATTACGTCTTATGGACATTACGTCTCAAAACATTACGAACTTATTGACATTACGTCTCAAAACATTACGTCTCAAAACATTACGTCTCAAAACATTACGTCTTATGGACATTACGTCTTATGGACATTACGTCTCAAAACATTACGAACTTATGGACATTACGTCTCAAAACATTACGTCTCAAAACATCACGTCTCAAAACATTACGTCTCAAAACATTACGAACTTATGGACATTACGTCTCAAAACATTACGTCTCAAAACATTACGTCTCAAAACATTACGTCTCAAAACCTTACGTCTTATTGACATTACGTCTCAAAACATTACGTCTTATGGACATTACGTCTCAAGACATTACGTCTTAAAACATTACGTCTCAAAACATTACGTCTTATGGACATTACGTCTTATGGACATTACGTCTCAAAACATTACGAACTTATGGACATTACGTCTCAAAACATTACGTCTCAAAACATTACGTCTCAAAACATTACGTCTCAAAACATTATGAACTTATGGACATTACGTCTCAAAACATTACGTCTCAAAACATTACGTCTCAAAACATTACGTCTCAAAACATTACGTCTTATGGACATTACGTCTCAAAACATTACGTCTTATGGACATTACGTCTTATGGACATTACGTCTCAAAACATTACGAACTTATGGACATTACGTCTTATGGACATTACGTCTCAAAACATTACGTCTTAAAACATTACGTCTCAAAACGTTACGTCTTATGGACATTACGTCTCAAAACATTACGTCTCAAAACATTACGTCTTATGGACATTATGTCTTAAAACATTACGTCTCAAAACATTACGTCTCAAAACATTACGTCTTATGGACATTATGTCTTAAAACATTACGTCTCAAAACATTACGTCTCAAAACATTACGTCTCAAAACATTACGTCTTATGGACATTACGTCTTATGGACATTACGTCTCAAAACATTACGTCTTATGGACATTACGTCTCAAAACATTACGTCTTATGGACATTACGTCTTATGGACATTACGTCTCAAAACATTACGTCTCAAAACATTACGTCTTATGGACATTACGTCTCAAAACATTACGTCTCAAAACATTATGAACTTATGGACATTACGTCTCAAAACATTACGTCTCAAAACATTACGTCTTAAAACATTACGTCTCAAAACATTACGTCTTATGGACATTACGTCTCAAAACATTACGTCTCAAAACATTACGTCTCAAAACATTATGAACTTATGGACATTACGTCTCAAAACATTACGTCTCAAAACATTACGTCTTAAAACATTACGTCTCAAAACATTACGTCTTATGGACATTACGTCTCAAAACATTACGTCTCAAAACATTACGTCTCAAAACATTACGTCTCAAAACATTATGTCTTATGGACATTACGTCTCAAAACATTACGTCTCAAAACATTGCGTCTCAAAACATTACGTCTCAAAACATTATGTCTTATGGACATTACGTCTCAAAACATTACGTCTCAAAACATTACGTCTCAAAACATTATGTCTTATGGACATTACGTCTCAAAACATTACGTCTTATGGACATTACGTCTCAAAACATTACGTCTTAAAACATTACGTCTCAAAACATTACGTCTCATGGACATTACGTCTTATGGACATTACGTCTCAAAACATTACGAACTTATGGACATTACGTCTCAAAACATTACGTCTCAAAACATTACGTCTCAAAACATTACGTCTCAAAACATTACGAACTTATGGACATTACGTCTCAAAACATTACGTCTCAAAACATTACGTCTCGAAACATTACATCTCAAAACATTACGTCTTATTGACATTACGTCTCAAAACATTACGTCTTATGGACATTACGTCTCAAGACATTACGTCTTAAAACATTACGTCTCAAAACATTACGTCTTATGGACATTACGTCTTATGGACATTACGTCTCAAAACATTACGAACTTATGGACATTACGTCTCAAAACATTACGTCTCAAAACATTACGTCTCAAAACATTACGTCTCAAAACATTATGAACTTATGGACATTACGTCTCAAAACATTACGTCTCAAAACATTACGTCTCAAAACATTACGTCTCAAAACATTACGTCTCAAAACATTACGTCTTATGGACATTACGTCTCAAAACATTACGTCTTATGGACATTACGTCTTATGGACATTACGTCTCAAAACATTACAAACTTATGGACATTACGTCTTATGGACATTACGTCTCAAAACATTACGTCTTAAAACATTACGTCTCAAAACGTTACGTCTTATGGACATTACGTCTCAAAACATTACGTCTCAAAACATTACGTCTTATGGACATTATGTCTTAAAACATTACGTCTCAAAACATTACGTCTCAAAACATTACGTCTTATGGACATTATGTCTTAAAACATTACGTCTCAAAACATTATGAACTTATGGACATTACGTCTCAAAACATTACGTCTCAAAACATTACGTCTTAAAACATTACGTCTCAAAACATTACGTCTTATGGACATTACGTCTCAAAACATTACGTCTCAAAACATTACGTCTCAAAACATTACGTCTCAAAACATTATGAACTTATGGACATTACGTCTCAAAACATTACGTCTCAAAACATTACGTCTTAAAACATTACGTCTCAAAACATTACGTCTTATGGACATTACGTCTCAAAACATTACGTCTCAAAACATTACGTCTCAAAACATTACGTCTCAAAACATTATGTCTTATGGACATTACGTCTCAAAACATTACGTCTCAAAACATTGCGTCTCAAAACATTACGTCTCAAAACATTATGTCTAATGGACATTACGTCTCAAAACATTACGTCTCAAAACATTACGTCTCAAAACATTATGTCTTATGGACATTACGTCTCAAAACATTACGTCTTATGGACATTACGTCTCAAAACATTACGTCTTAAAACATTACGTCTCAAAACATTACGTCTTATGGACATTACGTCTTATGGACATTACGTCTCAAAACATTACGAACTTATTGACATTACGTCTCAAAACATTACGTCTCAAAACATTACGTCTCAAAACATTACGTCTTATGGACATTACGTCTTATGGACATTACGTCTCAAAACATTACGAACTTATGGACATTACGTCTCAAAACATTACGTCTCAAAACATTACGTCTCAAAACATTACGAACTTATGGACATTACGTCTCAAAACATTACGTCTCAAAACATTACGTCTCAAAACATTACGTCTCAAAACATTACGTCTTATTGACATTACGTCTCAAAACATTACGTCTTAATGACATTACGTCTCAAGACATTACGTCTTAAAACATTACGTCTCAAAACATTACGTCTTATGGACATTACGTCTTATGGACATTACGTCTCAAAACATTACGAACTTATGGACATTACGTCTCAAAACATTACGTCTCAAAACATTACGTCTCAAAACATTACGTCTCAAAACATTATGAACTTATGGACATTACGTCTCAAAACATTACGTCTCAAAACATTACGTCTCAAAACATTACGTCTCAAAACATTACGTCTTATGGACATTACGTCTCAAAACATTACGTCTTATGGACATTACGTCTTATGGACATTACGTCTCAAAACATTACGAACTTATGGACATTACGTCTTATGGACATTACGTCTCAAAACATTACGTCTTAAAACATTACGTCTCAAAACGTTACGTCTTATGGACATTACGTCTCAAAACATTACGTCTCAAAACATTACGTCTTATTGACATTACGTCTCAAAACATTACGTCTTATGGACATTACGTCTCAAGACATTACGTCTTAAAACATTACGTCTCAAAACATTACGTCTTATGGACATTACGTCTTATGGACATTACGTCTCAAAACATTACGAACTTATGGACATTACGTCTCAAAACATTACGTCTCAAAACATTACGTCTCAAAACATTACGTCTCAAAACATTATGAACTTATGGACATTACGTCTCAAAATATTACGTCTCAAAACATTACGTCTCAAAACATTGCGTCTCAAAACATTACGTCTTATGGACATTACGTCTCAAAACATTACGTCTTATGGACATTACGTCTTATGGACATTACGTCTCAAAACATTACGAACTTATGGACATTACGTCTTATGGACATTACGTCTCAAAACATTACGTCTCAAAACATTACGTCTCAAAACGTTACGTCTTATGGACATTACGTCTCAAAACATTACGTCTCAAAACATTACGTCTTATTGACATTACGTCTCAAAACATTACGTCTTATGGACATTACGTCTCAAGACATTACGTCTTAAAACATTACGTCTCAAAACATTACGTCTTATGGACATTACGTCTTATGGACATTACGTCTCAAAACATTACGAACTTATGGACATTACGTCTCAAAACATTACGTCTCAAAACATTACGTCTCAAAACATTACGTCTCAAAACATTATGAACTTATGGACATTACGTCTCAAAACATTACGTCTCAAAACATTACGTCTCAAAACATTACGTCTCAAAACATTACGTCTTATGGACATTACGTCTCAAAACATTACGTCTTATGGACATTACGTCTTATGGACATTACGTCTCAAAACATTATGAACTTATGGACATTACGTCTTATGGACATTACGTCTCAAAACATTACGTCTTAAAACATTACGTCTCAAAACGTTACGTCTTATGGACATTACGTCTGAAAACATTACGTCTCAAAACATTACGTCTTATGGACATTATGTCTTAAAACATTACGTCTCAAAACATTACGTCTCAAAACATTATGTCTTATGGACATTATGTCTTAAAACATTATGAACTTATGGACATTACGTCTCAAAACATTACGTCTCAAAACATTACGTCTCAAAACATTATGAACTTATGGACATTACGTCTCAAAACATTACGTCTCAAAACATTACGTCTTAAAACATTACGTCTCAAAACTTTACGTCTTATGGACATTACGTCTCAAAACATTACGTCTCAAAACATTACGTCTCAAAACATTACGTCTCAAAACATTATGTCTTATGGACATTACGTCTCAAAACATTACGTCTCAAAACATTGCGTCTCAAAACATTACGTCTCAAAACATTATGTCTTATGGACATTACGTCTCAAAACATTACGTCTCAAAACATTACGTCTCAAAACATTATGTCTTATGGACATTACGTCTCAAAACATTACGTCTTATGGACATTACGTCTCAAAACATTACGTCTTAAAACATTACGTCTCAAAACATTACGTCTTATGGACATTACGTCTTATGGACATTACGTCTCAAAACATTACGAACTTATTGACATTACGTCTCAAAACATTACGTCTCAAAACATTACGTCTCAAAACATTACGTCTTATGGACATTACGTCTTATGGACATTACGTCTCAAAACATTACGAACTTATGGACATTACGTCTCAAAACATTACGTCTCAAAACATTACGTCTCAAAACATTACGTCTCAAAACATTACGAACTTATGGACATTACGTCTCAAAACATTACGTCTCAAAACATTACGTCTCAAAACATTACGTCTCAAAACATTACGTCTTATTGACATTACGTCTCAAAACATTACGTCTTATGGACATTACGTCTCAAGACATTACGTCTTAAAACATTACGTCTCAAAACATTACGTCTTATGGACATTACGTCTTATGGACATTACGTCTCAAAACATTACGAACTTATGGACATTACGTCTCAAAACATTACGTCTCAAAACATTACGTCTCAAAACATTACGTCTCAAAACATTATGAACTTATGGACATTACGTCTCAAAACATTAAGTCTCAAAACATTACGTCTCAAAACATTACGTCTCAAAACATTACGTCTTATGGACATTACGTCTCAAAACATTACGTCTTATGGACATTACGTCTTATGGACATTACGTCTCAAAACATTACGAACTTATGGACATTACGTCTTATGGACATTACGTCTCAAAACATTACGTCTTAAAACATTACGTCTTAAAACATTACGTCTCAAAACATTACGTCTTATGGACATTACGTCTTATGGACATTACGTCTCAAAACATTACGAACTTATGGACATTACGTCTCAAAACATTACGTCTCAAAACATTACGTCTCAAAACATTACGTCTCAAAACATTATGAACTTATGGACATTACGTCTCAAAACATTACGTCTCAAAACATTACGTCTCAAAACATTACGTCTCAAAACATTACGTCTTATGGACATTACGTCTCAAAACATTACGTCTTATGGACATTACGTCTTATGGACATTACGTCTCAAAACATTACGAACTTATGGACATTACGTCTCAAAACATTACGAACTTATGGACATTACGTCTTATGGACATTACGTCTCAAAACATTACGTCTTAAAACATTACGTCTCAAAACGTTACGTCTTATGGACATTACGTCTCAAAACATTACGTCTCAAAACATTACGTCTCAAAACATTACGTCTCAAAACATTACGTCTTATGGACATTACGTCTTATGGACATTACGTCTCAAAACATTACGTCTTATGGACATTACGTCTTATGGACATTACGTCTCAAAACATTACGTCTTATGGACATTACGTCTTATGGACATTACGTCTCAAAACATTACGTCTCAAAACATTACGTCTTATGGACATTACGTCTCAAAACATCACGTCTCAAAACATTATGAACTCATGGACATTACGTCTCAAAACATTACGTCTCAAAACATTACGTCTTAAAACATTACGTCTCAAAACATTACGTCTCAAAACATTACGTCTCAAAACATTACGTCTCAAAACATTATGTCTTATGGACATTACGTCTCAAACCGTTACGTCTTACGGACATTATGTCTTATGGACATTACGTCTCAAAACATTATGTCTTATGGACATTACGTCTCAAAACATTACGTCTTATGGACATTACGTCTCAAAACATTACGTCTTATGGACATTACGTCTCAAAACATTATGTCTTAAAACATTACGTCTCAAAACATTATGTCTTATGGACATTACGTCTCAAAACATTACGTCTTATGGACATTACGTCTCAAGACATTACGTCTTAAAACATTACGTCTCAAAACATTACGTCTTATGGACATTACGTCTTATGGACATTACGTCTCAAAACATTACAAACTTATGGACATTATGTCTCAAAACATTACGTCTCAAAACATTACGTCTCAAAACATTACGTCTTATGGACATTACGTCTTATGGACATTACGTCTCAAAACATTACGAACTTATGGACATTACGTCTCAAAACATTACGTCTCAAAACATTACGTCTCAAAACATTACGTCTCAAAACATTATGAACTTATGGACATTACGTCTCAAAACATTACGTCTCAAAACATTACGTCTCAAAACATTACGTCTCAAAACATTACGTCTTATTGACATTACGTCTCAAAACATTACGTCTTATGGACATTACGTCTCAAGCCATTACGTCTTAAAACATTACGTCTCAAAACATTACGTCTTATGGACATTACGTCTTATGGACATTACGTCTCAAAACATTACGTCTCAAAACATTACGTCTTATGGACATTACGTCTCAAGACATTACGTCTTAAAACATTACGTCTCAAAACATTACGAACTTATAGACATTACGTCTCAAAACATTACGTCTCAAAACATTACGTCTCAAAACATTACGTCTCAAAACATTACGTCTCAAAACATTACGTCTTATGGACATTACGTCTCAAAACATTACGTCTTATGGACATTACGTCTTATGGACATTACGTCTCAAAACATTACGAACTTATGGACATTACGTCTTATGGACATTACGTCTCAAAACATTACGAACTTATGGACATTACGTCTTATGGACATTACGTCTCAAAACATTACGTCTTAAAACATTACGTCTCAAAACATTACGTCTCAAAACATTACGTCTCAAAACATTACGAACTTATGGACATTACGTCTCAAAACATTACGTCTCAAAACATTACGTCTCAAAACATTACGTCTCAAAACATTACGTCTTAAAACATTACGTCTCAAAACATTACGTCTTATGGACATTACGTCTCAAAACATTACGTCTCAAAACATTACGTCTTATGGACATTACGTCTCAAAACATTACGTCTCAAAACATTACGTCTTATGGACATTATGTCTTAAAACATTACGTCTCAAAACATTACGTCTCAAAACATTACGTCTTATGGACATTATGTCTTAAAACATGACGTCTCAAAACATTACGTCTCAAAACATTACGTCTTATGGACATTACGTCTCAAAACATTACGTCTCAAAACATTACGTCTTATGGACATTACGTCTCAAAACATGACGTCTCAAAACATTACGAACTTATGGACATTACGTCTTAAAACATTATTCTGTGGATGTCAATTTGACTCTTATAATCCACACTTTGACTCTTATAATCCACACTTTGACTCTTATAATCCACACTTTGACTCTTATAATCCACACTTAGACTCTTATAATCAACACTTTGACTGTTATAATTGTATTACTAAATCCTCATTCTGTACTTTGTATTTGATGCTGTGTTTGTAAACAGGGCACCCTTGTAAAAGAGACATATGTCTCAGTGAGAAAATCATGTCATCACGTAGTAAACAACAGACTTTATAGAGTTGTAACTGTTGACTGTGAGGGTACCTGCTCCAGGTGGAAGACTGCAGCGGAGATGCTTTGTATTCTGTCCACAGTCTGTTCTGGGTCTGCACGTTCCTCACTCCCCACCACCACCACATCCTTATACAGGTTCATCTGCCACTGCACTGCCAGGTCATCAGACTTCACACACACACATACACACACACATACACATACACATACACATACACATACACACACACACACACACACACACATACACACATACACACATACACACACATACACACACACACACACACACACACACATACACATACACATACACATACACACACACACATACACACACACACACACACACACACACACACACACACACACTAAACATGTTATAATTTGTCCATTTACAATGTTAAACCATATCAACATAAAAAAAAAACATATTATGTTTTTTTCAGTTGGTGTCACTGAAACTACATCCACATTTTTTATTTTTTTTTACAAATGCTTCTGCATCTGAATGTCCTGGTCTGCTGAATACAGTAAGTGATGCAGAGGTTACAGAGTAATGCAGAGGTTACAGAGTAATGCAGAGGTTACAGACCACACTTTCCTGTAGCGCAGAGAAATGACCAGGGGAGATACAAAGTACACACCGTGTGGAATATCAGATCATTTTACATTTCCCAAGCCTACCTTGTCCTGAAGATGTAGGTTCTCACGCAAGTGATCCTTCACCTCGTCGTCTGTGTCTTTCTGTCGGAGGGAAACAGGATGGAGTGAGAAACTACTCGGAGTGAGAGAATGGGTTAAAAACATGCCAAAATGGCTGGGGATAGGCCTGGATATCTGTGAATACAAACGTAGCGTGATCACACATCAATACGCTACTTCACATGATCATTGAAGACTTTAGCAATATGACAGTATTATATCTCACCAGATTGTATCTTATCTTGGCCAATGAGATGAGCTCCTGGTCTCCAGGGTTAGAGGGATAATGTAGTATAACTCACCAGACTGTATCTTATCTTGGCCAATGAGATGAGCTCCTGGTCTCCTGGGGTGCACATGTTGAGTCCGATGGGCAGCATCTTCTTCAGTGCGGCTACGATCAGAGAGGTCTGGACAGAATACAGCTCTCCACGCCGCTTCTTGTGCTTCCTATCCTGGTCACCACCTGACTGTGGAGAGACCGACAGGGAGAGAGAAAGAGATACACAGAGAGAGAGAGAGAGAGAGAGAGAGAGAGAGAGAGAGAGAGAGAGAGAATACTCTGTTTTTCAGAAATCCTGGTTGGAAGATTCCTGGAATTGTGAGGGTATAAGCAGGTATATCTGGAAGCCTCCACCAGGATTTCCCGACAACCACAGTGAGAGCGCTTCTGCGAATGTCTTTCTTTACTCACTACTGGCTAAACGAACTCCTGCTCCGTCCTTACCTTGGACATCTTGGTTTTACGTTCCCCAGTCAAGAAAGACAGGTTGTTGATTTCATTCTGAACCACAAAGTTCTGCTCTTCCCTTTTGAAGTTCTGTTGACGGGGTCAGTAAAGAAGGAAAGAAACGAGAAGAATCTTCAAACAGAACTTGAAAATAAATGAACTCACTGTATGTAGTATTCTAATGTGAAAAGTCTTACGTGTGATTTGCACCAGAGAATGAAGATCTCCGCCACCATGGTGAAGAGCTCGTTGGACTGAGCATCAGGCCTCTTCAACCATCTGGACCTGGTGGGAGTTTGACAGACGTTTTCATGAGAAGTGGACTAAAGAAGAGGTGAGGCCATAGTAACCATCTGTTGTGTTATGTCGCCTAGAGTCCAGGATATGCATTGGGGGAATCTGCAGGTAGCAATCCCAAATAAGAAAGATTGGATACATGTTATCTCACTATGATCTCCTGAAATAAATAGTACAGTACTGTACACAGTGTCATTCTAAATGAATTCAGTGAACATTTTGTCAAGGCCTGCAGATTTCCCAGAACCTAAACAACAGATGTGTGTGTTGGAAAGGCTGGCTGGGTTATACTACCTGTTGTTGTCCATGTAGCGGATGAGCATTGGGTAGAAGGCGTACAGGTCTCTACAGAGGACAGCAAACTCATCCAGAATGAGAAGCTCAGCTTCCTGAGTGTCTCCTTTAATGTCAGCCTTCAGCAGCTCCTCCTCTGCCACCACCTGGGGTTATAACATAGTAATAACATAGTTATAACACATAATAACAGTTATAACACCTTTACAACATAGTAATAACAGAAGCTCGGTTTCCTGAGTGTCTCCTTTAAAGTCAGACTTCAGCGGCTCCTCCTCCATCGCCCCCTGGGGTCAGGGAACTACGAAATCACTCAAAAGGGATTTTCCTTAATGGCCGTGCGCTAGCCTTGCTGTACTGCCAAGTCTTGTCATTGTCACGTCGAACAATAACATAGAGGTTGGCAGGTTCGCATTATGGATTCAAGCTAGTTGTGTGATTGACTCTTGTGAATGATTCATAGAAAATGAAAACAAACAAATGGACAGCAGTCCAAAGAATACATTTCAATTCCTCTCATCTCACCTTGACTGTCTTCTTCCTGAGTTTCTCTAGAGTGGGCAGGAAGTGACTCTTCAGGAGGTCTGCTGCAGCCTTACAGATGATTGGCTGAGAGTAGACTGCAATGATACCAACGAAACCAATCAGATTTCGCCTCACTGAGGAGTTGCTACTTTGATTCAAAGAGTACGGCTGGGAATGCTACGACCACAGCTTTGTGTTTATTATTCACCATTCATCACATTGCCCGCCAAACATGACCAACTAGGTTCAAACGCGGGTATCCTGTGTGCAATGAGACTGTATTAGCCCGTTGAGCTAAAGCCTACTCACTGGGCACAGACATCAATTCAACATCGATTCCACGTTGGTTCAACGTAATCACATCGAAATGACATGGAAACAACGTTGATTCTACCAGTGTGTGCCCAGTGGGTAGGCATTGACTCATGGAGTTAACGCAAGTCTTCCGGTCTAAGGCCAGGTTCCTCAACACACGAGTTCACCAAAACCTCCTCTGTTAAAACGTTAGCCCTGAGGTAATAATAACCCAGTATCCCACCTGCGATCCTCTTCATCCAGGGAGCGTCGTCGATGCCCAGGTTGTTGTTGAGGATCTTGAGGATGTTCCCCAGGATGATGCTGAGGTGGTTGGAGCACACGGTGGTGCAGCAGGCTATGTGTGGAGCAGAGTTCTCTGTTCCTCTCTCCCACCAATAGGACAGGTAGTTACACAACATGGGCAGGATCACCTCAATCACCTGGAGGGAATGGGGATGGGACGGCACCATATTAAGCGCTAACCACAATATTAAGCAATATCACCATTATCAGAATATTAAGCTATATCACGATAAATTGTGATATTAAGTTATACCACGTAATGCCGTCATGCCAGAGGTCATTTTAATCAAGGAGTTGCTGTCAATCAAGGCTCTAGCTTTAATGAGTTTCTTTGGGGAGGAGGAGGAGAATCCGGCATCATGGTGAAAATAAATGGTAGTACATTCTCTGTGTTCTATCGCACGTGCAACGATGTCAGACGAAGAAAACTGTGTTCGTCGTAACAAGTAACGTGTCTTTGTTGTTGTAATATCGCAAACGAACGCGACAGCTTCACCGCTGAGGATTCCAGCTTTAAAATAGGGTTCACTGTCTAAAGAAAAGCTCTCTTGTAATATGAACCGATGTAGTGATAACAACAGCTGCAGCTGTACATAGTCTATCGGTAAATAGCCCACCCAATTTATCTACCTCATCCCCATACTGTTTATATTTATTTAATTTTCTGCTCTTTTGCACACCAGTATCTCTACCTGTACATGACCATCTGATAATTTATCACTCCAGTGTTAATCTGCAAAATTTTAATTATTCGTCCTACCTCCTCGTGCCTTTTGCACACAATGTATATAGACTCTCTTTTTTCTTTTTTTTCTACTGTGTTATTGACTTGTTTATTGTTTACTCCATGTGTAACTCTGTGTTGTTGTCTGTTAACCCTGCTATGCTTTATCTAGTTCAGGTCGCAGTTGTAAATGAGAACTTGTTCTCAACTAGCCTACCTGGTTAAATAAAGGTGTTCTCAACTAGCCTACATGGTTAAATAAAGGTGTTCTCAACTGGCCCACCTGGTTAAATAAAGGTGTTCTCAACTAGCCTACCTGGTTAAATAAAGGTGTTCTCAACTAGCCTACCTGGTTAAATAAAGGTGAAATAAAAATAAATAAATGAAAAACAGTCCATGCCCTCCTGACCTGTGGCATCTCTGTGTATCGTGCTCCAGACTCTGAGATGTCGTTGATGTCCTTCAGCAGGCGATCCAGACGAGGCACCTCTGAACACATCTCCTCCACAGAGTCAGGCATACTCAAGACTACACAGAGAACAGCACACAGTTAGCCAATCACCGTTAATAAACACAGGGCTGGTTTCCCAGACATTGATGAAGCTTGGTCCTGGACTAAAATGCATGGTCAAGGACTAGGCCTTGTGTCCAGGGAAACGGCCCTTCCAGTAGAACGTAGGATGTAGTGGAGGTCAATGCAAGGGCATATGGATTGTAGTCAAGCATATATTGGTTCTGATAAATTGGTAGTGTTATGATTCAGTAGTACTACACTGCTGCAGAGTAGTGACTTACTGGCCCTCTCTCGCGGTGTCTTGGTGTTGAAGACAGACAGGGGGTTGTGAGCGTTAAGATCAGGCTCCAGGAAAGCTACAGGCATGGCTCCTACCAGGGTGGCCAGACACTCCCCTAGGGCTGGTAGGTGCCTGAAGGGAATACACACAGACATTAGGAAAGCTACAGGCATGGCTCCTACCAGGGTGGCCAGACACTCCCCTAGGGCTGGTAGGTGCCTGAAGGGAATACACACAGAGGCATTAATACACACAGAGACATAAATACACACAGAAACATTAACACACAGAAACATTAACACACACAGAAACATTAACATACACAAAAACATTAACACACACAGAAACATTAACACACACAGAAACATTAACACACACAGAGTCATTGACACACACAGAGACATTAATACACACTGAGATAAATTGATGATGAAATTATTGTGGGGGCTGTCTTGTCAGACTTCAGTGCAGCTTTTGACATTATCGATCATAGTCAGCTGATGGAAAAACTTGTGTTATTGCTTTACACCCCCTGCTACAGTTGATGTTCAGATGACCAGATTCGTCATTTCCGGTCATAACTTGCAGACTTGTTTACCAACCTTACTTTGCTACGTGACAACTTTCCGGTTTTTACTTTTTAATTACCGTTTATATTTTTAGTTTTTCCCTCAACATTTTTTTTTCATTCAACCTTTTCACTCCGGACACTTTATCTGGACATGGTTCGTCAGGACCTCCAACAGCCGAAGCTAAGTAGTAACATTAACATGATGCCTTCTAATTGTAGTCGCTGTACTCATAATATACAGGAGAACGATCGCTGCAAGCCCGGCTTCAGACGCAAGCATTAGGCAAGGGTAATTTCAGTGTAGGAAAGGATGAAACAGCGTCTGTGCCACCAGTAAGTACAGATAGTAACGTTAGTATAAATCCCCTCGCGTGGTCCCCGCAGCTGGACAACTTTCTCATGGCTTCTGGAGAGAAATGCTGTAGGAATGCTCAACCGTTGTCGCTCATTCAGCCGACAGAAACATTCAACCAGTTCTCCACATTAAGCAGCGAGTCGGAGTCTGAGGCCGATCCTTCTCTTGTCTCTACTCCTCTCGTTACGGGGTCTGAGACGCCGAAGCTTCCCACCATTAGCTCTGACAAATTGAAAACCCTAGTCATTGGCGACTCCATTACCCGCAGTATTAGACTTAAAACGAATCATACACTGTTTACCAAGGGGCAGGGCTACCGACGTTAAGGCTAATCTAAAGATAGTGCTGGTTAAGGCTAAAACTGGCGAGTGTAGAGAATATAGAGATATTGTTATCCACGTCGGCACCAACGATGTTAGGATGAAACAGTCAGAGGTCACCAAGCGCAACATAGCTTCAGTGTGTAAATCAGCTAGAAAGATGTGTCGGCATCAAGTAATGGTCTCTGGCCCCCTCCCAGTTAGGGGGAGTGATGAGCTCTACAGCAGTCTCACAACTCAATCACTGGTTGAAAACTGTTTTCTGCCCCTCCCAAAATATAGAATTTGTAGATAATTGGCCCTCTTTCTGGGACTAACCCACAAACAGGACCAAGCCTGGCCTGCTGAGGAGTGACGGACTCCATCCTAGCTAGAGGGGTGCTCTCATCTTATCTACCAGCATAGACAGGGCTCTAACTCCTCTAGCTCCACAATGAAATAGGGTGCTGGCCAGGCAGTACGCTGTTAGCCAGCCTGCCAGCTTAGTGGAGTCTGCCACTAGCACAGTCAGTGTAGTCAGCTCAGCTATCCCCATTGTCTCGACCTAGGTTGGGCAATGGAGGTGTTCGCCTTAGCAATCTCACTAGAATAAAGACCTCCTGCCATTATTGAAAGAGATTGTGATACCTCACACCTCAAAATAGGGCTACTTATGTTAGATCCCTCACTTCAAAGGCAGTTATAGTCACTGATCATAATCTTGATCTCTTATTTTACCTTTATTTAACTAGGCAAGTCAGTTAAGAACAAATTCTTATTTTCAATGACAGCCTAGGAACAGTGGGTTAACTGCCTGTTCAGGGGCAGAATGACAGATTTGTACCTTGTCAGCTCGGGGATTTGAACTTGCAACCTTCCGGTTATCGCTCTAACCGCTAGGCTACCCTGCCTGATGAATTTACTGTGTTAAATGAGGCCTCACCTCCTGGCTACACTAGTGACCATATCCCCCGTGCATCCCGCAAAGGCGGAGGTGTTGCTAACATTTACGATAGCAAATTTTAATTTACAAAAAAATATATGTTTTCGTCTTTTGAGCTTCTAGTCATGAAATCTACGCAGCCTACTCAATCACTTTTTATAGCTACTGTTTACAGTCCTCCTGGGCCATATACAGCATTCCTCACTGAGTACCCTGAATTCCTATCGGACCTTGTAGTTATAACAGATGATATTCACATTTTGGGGGATTTTAATATTCACATGGAAAAGTCCACAGACCCACTCCAAAAGGCTTTCGGAGCCATCATCGACTCAGTGGGTTTTGTCCAAAATGTCTCTGGACCTACTCACTGTCACAATCATACTCTGGACCTAGTTTTGTCCCGTGGAATAAATGTTGTGGATCTTAATGTCGTGCTATAAATTCTCAGACAGCCCAAAGATTCCTTGATGCCCTTCCAGACTCCCTCTGCCTACCCAAGGACGTCAGAGGACAAAAATCAGTTAACCACCTAACTGAGGAACTCAATTTAACCTTGCGCAATACCCTAGATGCAGTCGCACCCCTAAAAACGAAAAACATTTGTCATAAGTAACTAGCTCCCTGGTATACAGAAAATACCCGAGTTCTGAAGCAAGCTTTCAGAAAATTGGAATGGAAATGGCGCCACACCAAACTGGAAGTCTTCCGACTAGCTTGGAAAGACAATACCGTGCAGTATCGAAGAGCCCTTACTGCTGCTCCATCATCCTATTTTTCCAACTTAATTGAGGAAAATAATAACAATTCAAAATGTATTTTTGATACTGTCGCAAAGCTAACTAAAAAGCAGCATTCCCCAAGAGAGGATGGCTTTCACTTCAGCAGTAATAAATTCATGAACTTCTTTGAGGAAAATATCATGACCATTAGAAAGCAAATTACGGACTCCTCTTTAAATCTGCGTATTCCTCCAAAGCTCAGTTGTCCTGAGTCTGCACAACTCTGCCAGGACCTAGTATCAAGAGAGACACTCAAGTGTTTTAGTACTATATCTCTTGACACAATGATGAAAATAATCATGTTCTCTAAACCTTCAAGCTGCATACTGGACTCAATCCAACTAAACCTCTGAAAGAGCTGCTTCCTGTGCTTGGCCCTCCTATGTTGAACATAATAAGCGGCTCTCTATCCACCGGATGTGTACCAAACTCACTAAAAGTGGCAGTAATAAAGCCTCTCTTGAAAAAGCCAAACCTTTACCCACAATATACATCTACGTAACATTGCAAAAATCAGAAACTTTCTGTCCAAAAACTATGCAGAAAAATGTATCCATGCTTTTGTTACTTCTAGGTTAAACTACTGCAATGCTCTACAGGCCTCCTAATTGTCCCTAGAATTTCTAAGCAAACAGCTGGAGGCAGGGCTTTCTCCTATAGAGCTAAATTTTTATGGAATGGTCTGTCTACCCATATGAGAGACGCAGACTCGGTCTCAACATTTAAGTCTTTACTGAAGACTCATCTCTTCAGTAGGTCATATGATCGAGCGTAGTCTGGCCCAGGAGTGTGAAGGTGAACGGAAAGGCTCTGGAGCAACGAACCGCCCTTGCTGTCTCTGCCTGGCCGGTTCCTCTCTCTCTCCAATGGGATTCTCTGCTTTTTTCTAAAGTATTTCTATTTACTTCGTATCTGGAATCCCTCAACTGAAGCTAGCCAGCTAACTACCAGCTATCAGTTAGCAAACCATTGCTAGCGGTCATCAGCTAACCTTTAGCTCGGAAAGCTCTTGCCAGTTCGAACAACATGACTCAAACCAGAGCATAAAGGACCTACTTCACTCCATATCCCCGGATTCCTACCGCAAACTCTGAACATTTTCATCTGGAACTTCGCAACCAGCTAACCGCAATCCCAGGTGAGCACTCCTGGCTAGCGTTTCCATCCTGGAGCAAGCACCAATTAGCCTGAAGCTAGCCCGGCAAGGGCTCCTGTGCTACCGCCGAAGCCCACTTCCTGGGCTACAATATCCGGACCCCTTCTACTGCTGGTACGGGGCACGGAACCCCGCCAATCCTCTACGACTGGAATACCGACAATCTGCCCGAGGATTCCAACAGGCTCCTCAGGCGCGACGCCCACTGAAGGCCCATTCTGCTAACCTGCTAGGCCTGCTAGCTGCTTAGAGCTACTTGGAACCCTACGAACTCCACAACTGGTCTATCGAAGTCACCGCACAAAGAGGCAAAAATAGACTTGCCCCCATGGCGACGTCCCCCAAAGGCTAACTTGCTAGCTCCGGTCTGCTAACTGCTAGCCCCTGCTAACTGCTTGCTTGCTAACCCGGTCTGCTAACCGATAGCTTGCCAGCCCCAGTCTGCTAACTGCTAGCTTGTTTAGCCCCGGCCTACTAACTGTTAGCGTGTTAGCTTCGGCCTGCAAACTGTCTGAATCGTCGTGTTCCCAGTCAGCCCATATGTTCACTTGGCTACGCATGCCGCTCTCTAATATCAATATGCCTTGTCCATTACTGTCCTGGTTAGTGATTACTGTCTTATTTCACTGTAGAGCCTCTAGCCCTGCTCAATATGCCTTAACCAACCATGTTGTTACACCTCCTACATAGGGACTATATCTCTCTCATCATTACTCAATGCCTAGGTTTACCTCCAATGTACTCACATCGAATTGTTTGGGTACAGCTGTCAGAGCAGCTCACAGATCACTGCACCTGTACATAGCCCGTCTATCTGCCTACCTCATCCCCATACAGTATTTATTTATTTATCTTGCTCCTTTGCACCCCAGTATCTCTACTTGCACATTCATCTTCTGCACACCATTCCAGTGTTTAATTGCTATATGGTAATGGTTCTCAACTAGCCTACCTGGTAAAATAAAGGCGAAATAAAATAAAAATATCCCTCTAGTGGTGTGAGGGCTGTGCTTTGGCAAAGTGGGTGGGGTTATATCCTGCCTGTTTGGCCCTGTCTGGGGGTATCATTGGATGGGGCCACAATGTCTCCTGACCCCTCCTGTCTCAACCTCCAGTATTTATGCTGCAGTAGTTTGTGTGTCGGGAGGCTAGGGTCAGTTTGTTATATCTGGAGTATTTCTCCTGTCTTATCCGGTGTCCTGTGTGAATTTAAGTATGCTCTCTCTAATTCTCTCTTTCTCTCTCTCTCTCGGAGGACCTGAGCCCTAGGACCATGCCTCAGGACTACCTGGCCTGATGACTCCTCTTTCTGTCCCCAGTCCACCTGGTCGTGCTGCTCTTCCAGATTCAACTGTTCTGCCTGCGGCTATGGAACCCTGACCTGTTCACCGGACGTGCTACTGTAACGGATGTGAAACGGCTAGCTTAGTTAGCGTGGGCGCTAAATAGCGTTTCAATCAGTGACGTCACTTGCTCTGAGACCTTGAAGTAGTAGTTCCCCTTGCTCTGCAAGGGCCGCGGCTTTTGTGGAGCGATGGGTAACGATGCTTCGAGGGTGACTGTTGATGTGTGCAGAAGGTCCCTAGTTCGCGCCCGGGTATGGGCGAGGGGACGGTCTAAAATTATACTGTTAGATTGATGCTGTTGACCCGGATTACTGGTTGCTGCGGAAAAAGGAGGAAGGTCAAAAGGGGGGTGAGTGTAACGGATGTGAAACGGCTAGCTTAGTTAGCGTGGGCGCTAAATAGCGTTTCAATCAGTGACGTCACTTGCTCTGAGACCTTGAAGTAGTAGTTCCCCTTGCTCTGCAAGGGCCGCGGCTTTTGTGGAGCGATGGGTAACGATGCTTCGAGGGTGACTGTTGATGTGTGCAGAAGGTCCCTAGTTCGCGCCCGGGTATGGGCGAGGGGACGGTCTAAAATTATACTGTTACACTACCTGTCCCAGGCCTGCTGTTTTCAACTCTCTAGAGACAGCAGGAGTGGTAGAGATACTCTTAATGATCGGCTATGAAAAGCCAACTGACATTTACTCCTGAGGTGCTGACTTGTTGCACCCTCGACAACTACTGTGATTATTATTATTTGACCATGCTGGTCATTTATGAACATTTGAACATCTTGGGCATGTTCTGTTATAATCTCCACCCGGCACAGCCAGAAGAGGACAGGCCACCCCTCATAGCCTGGTTCCTTTCTAGGGAGTTTTTCCTAGCCACCGTGCTTCTACACCTGCATTGCTTGCTGTTTGGAGTTTTAGGCTGGGTTTATGTACAGCACTTTGAGATATCAGCTGATGTAAGAAGGGCTATATAAATACATTTGATTTGATTTGATAACGTGGACAACGAGTTACTTGTCTAACAGAACACAGAGGGTGTTTTTTAATTGAAGCCTCTCAAATATAATCCAGTTAGAATCAGGAATTCCCCAGGTAGCTGTTTAGGTCCCTTGTTTTTTCCAATTTTTACTAACGACATGTCACTGACTGAGTAAAGCCAGAGTGTCAACACTATACACGTCAGCTACTACAGCGACTGAAATGACTGAACAGAGAGCTGCAGTTAGTTTCAGATTGGGTGGCAAGGAATAAGTCAGCCCTAAATATTTCTAAAACTAAAAGCATTGTATTTGGAACAAAACACTCACTAAACCCTAAACCTCAACTAAATCTTGTAATAAATAATGTGGATGTTGAGTAGTAGCTAAGTAGTATGCAGTAGTAGCTAAGATGGGGAGAAGTCTGTCTAAAATAAAGCGATGCTCTGCCTTAACAACACTATCAACAAGGCAGGTCCTACAGGCCCTAGTTTTGTCACACCTTGACTACTGTTCAGTCGTGTGGTCAGGTGCCACAAAAAAAGGACAATTGGCCCAGAACAGGGCAGCACGGCTGGCCCTTGGATATACACAGAGAGCTAATATTAATAGTATGCATGTCAACCTCTCCTGGCTGAAAGTGGAGGAGAGATTGACTTCCTCACTACTTTTATTTATGAGAGGTATTGACATGTTGAATGCACCGAGCTGTCTGTCTAAACTACTGGCACACAGCTCGGACACCCATGCATACCCACAAGACATGCCACAAGAGGACTCTTCACAGTCCCCAAGTCCAGAACAGACTATGGGAGGCACACAGTACTACATAGAGCCATGACTACAGGGAACTTTATTCCACATCAAGTAACTGATGCAAGCAGTACAATAGATTAAAACAACACCTTATGGAACAGAAAGGACTGTGAAGCAACACAAACATTGGCGCAGACACACACACACACACACACACACACACACACACACACACACACACACACACAGTACTGTAGATATGTAGTAGTGTAGGGGGCTGAGGGCACACAGTGTGTTGTGAAATCTGTGAATGTATTATAATGTTTTTAAAATTGTATAAACTGCCTTCATTTTGCTGGATCACAGGAAGAGTAGCTGCTGATTTGGCAGCAGCTAATGGGGATCCATAATAAATACAATACACACAGAGACATTAACACACAGACAGAGACATTAACACACACACACACACACACACACACACAGAGATTAAGACACACAGAGACATTAATACACACAAACACACACATTTACAGTAGACATGAGTACATTGCTGTGCCATAGCACTCTGAAGGAGAGGCCTAGGGGACAAAAAAAGTGTCTTTATTGCTAAAAGTAGAACCAGCACGTTTCTTTTCATTATGTAATTTTTTCTTCTTCACTTACAGCACTCAGACGTGACTTAGAGCACACCACAGTTCAGACAGTGTCATTTTTCTAGTCAGTGTTGGATGGCATTTTCCTTCTCCAATTATCCAGAGAGATTTAATCACTCTCATTCCATCTCCTGCTCCTACTGTACCTCCTTAGATGTGGTGAGGTCTCATACCTCTCCATGAAGATGTGTTTCCCCGTGCCCAGTGAGTAGAGACACGTCACAATGCGATAGCACGACAGCTGGACATCATCCACTGGAAAAGGCAACACACACAGGTCAGATTTCCTAGAAACCCCCAGCCGTTCCCAAACCTCTCCTCTGGGCACCCCCAGCCGCTCCCAAACCTCTACTCTGGGCACCCCCAGCCGCTCCCAAACCTCTCCTCGGGACCCCCAGCCATTCCCAAACCTCTCCTCGGGACCCCCAGCCACTCAAAACCTCTCCTCGGGACCCCCAGCCACTCAAAACCTCTCCTCGCAACCCCCAGCCATTCCCAAACCTCTCCTCGGGACCCCCAGCCACTCAAAACCTCTCCTCTGGACCCCCGGCCACTCCCAAACCTCTCCTCGGGACCCCCAGCCACTCCCAAACCAACGAGAAGAGGTTTGGAACGGCTGGGGGTCCCAGAGGAGATGTTTGAGAACCACTGCACTAGGGGACTCACACTTGGGTCAACCAGTATAAATATATTAAAATAACATCAAGGCTAACTCACCCAGCAGGCAGACTCCAAAGTTGTGCATGGTGACATGTTCGAACAGGGCTGTGAGGATGGGCAGCAGAGCGGTGGTGGCGTAGGTGATGTTCTGGGACAAGCCCTTCATCTGGCTCCGGGACTGGCTGAACTTCCCCAGCTTCAGCATCTCCAGGGTCTTCTCTAGGTCCTCCGCTGCATTCTCAAATAATGTCCTGACCCCAGCCTTCACCATCTCTGAGCCTGACTTCATCACCGTCCTGGGAGGGGAGGAAGAGGACAAAAGGAGAGGTGTAAGAACAACAACGCAGAAAAATAAGCGTAAATGATTCTCCTATAATGACAAAAGGACGCTCTGCACAACCAAATCTAAGCTTTTGGTCAGTGATGACCTTCGTAAGAGATTCTCCTCACACAGGAAACCATTTGTGTAATGGATTCCTACAGGGGTTATACGTGGATTTATTTGCACGGACAGACAAACATCACTGTACAAAGCGTGTACTTTTTATACCCAGAATAATGATCAACATACTGTACATAGCTAAAGTATGAAATTGTCTTTAATGTTGTAAGCATCTTAACCTTTATTAATGTAACACTTATTTCCACAGGGAGTTTATTTCCACAGGGAGTTTATTTCCACAGGGAGTTTATTTCCACAGGGAGTTTATTTCCACAGGGAGTTTATTTCCACAGGGGGTTTATTTCCACAGGGAGTTTATTTCCACAGGGAGTTTATTTCCACAGGGTTTTTTTTCCACAGGGGGTTTATTTCCACAGGGGGTTTATTTCCACGGGGAGTTTATTTCCACAGGGAGTTTATTTCCACAGGGGGTTTATTTCCACATGGAGTTTATTTCCACATGGAGTTTATTTCCACAGGGAGTTTATTTCCACACTGAGTTTATTTCCCATTGAGAGCAAACCCTCTTTCACAAGGGAGCCCTGAATATACACCATTTATACAATTTACAAATGCAATATAATAAAAGCATATATGATTTACAAGCCATTCAACAATCACATTCCTCAGTAAAAGAGTTCCTTAATCAACAATTTGAACTGAACGAGAAGCACCAGAATATCAAGTTGCGGTTTCTTTTTCTGATTTAAGGGAAGACAATAGGTTTGTTCTTCAGGGTCTTTAAAAGGCTCTTACCTTGTGTCCAGGGAATGAGCCAGGATGTGTAGACAGCTCACCATAATAGCCGAGTCGCTCCCTATGATAACACATTGATATGGAAATCACTGCCAAAGACTACAGGCAGCGCTGAGTACAAATCACAGCACTGAGGCAAAACGGTAAAGGAATTGACACACTGGTGAAGGCATTGACACACTGGTAAAGGCATTGACACACTGGTAAAGGAATTGACACACTGGTGAAGGCATTGACACACTGGTGAAGGCATTGACACACTGGTAAAGGCATTGACACGCTGGTAAAGGCATTGACACACTGGTGAAGGCATTGACACACTGGTGAAGGCATTGACACACTGGTAAAGGCATTGACACACTGGTAAAGGCATTGACACACTGGTGAAGGCATTGACACACTGGTGAAGGCATTGACACACTGGTGAAGGCATTGACACACTGGTAAAGGCATTGACACACTGGTAAAGGCATTGACACACTGGTGAAGGCATTGACACACTGGTAAAGTCATTGACACACTGGTGAAGGCATTGACACACTGGTGAAGGCATTGACACACTGGTGAAGGCATTGACACACTGGTAAAGGCATTGACACACTGGTGAAGGCATTGACACACTGGTGAAGGCATTGACACACTGGTGAAGGCATTGACACACTGGTAAAGGCATTGACACACTGGTGAAGGCATTGACACACTGGTGAAGGCATTGACACACTGGTAAAGGAATTGACACACTAGTGAAGGCATTGACACACTGGTAAAGGAATTGACACACTGGTAAAGGAATTGACACACTGGTGAAGGCATTGACACACTGGTAAAGGCATTGACACACTGGTAAAGGCATTGACACACTGGTGAAGGCATTGACACACTGGTAAAGGCATTGACACACTGGTGAAGGCATTGACACACTGGTGAAGGCATTGACACACTGGTAAAGACATTGACACACTGGTAAAGGCATTGACACACTGGTAAAGGCATTGACACACTGGTGAAGGCATTGACACACTGGTGAAGGCATTGACACACTGGTGAAGGCATTGACACACTGGTGAAGGCATTGACCGAGGTCCTTACCAAAGAGGGAAATCCTGTGTCTGACAAGAGCTGCCATCTTACAGAACAGGCTGTAAAATATAGGAGAGGAAAGGCAATGAAATAAACAGATAAATATAGGAGAGAAAAAGAAAACAAACTGAGGAAAACAAGAAAAAAATTGTTCACAAGTTTCACGTGTGTATTGTAGTGCCCAGTCTGAAATCAATCTATAACTACCTTCCCTAGACGCCAGGCTAGGTGAGATTTCCTACATATAGCTTACACCTATCTGATCCTCTCAGGTCAATTGGAAGTGTCTATGAATAAGTGACTCTCATTAGAAAACTGTGGCTGGGGATTCTGTGTTGAGATCAGACTGCAGTTCAGAGTTCACCAGTGTGTCCGCTACTGGTCCCTTACCTGGTGATCATCTCCTTCTCCTTGTTTGAGGCGTAGCCACTGCTGCTCAGGTTCTTACTGGGCGAGGACAGGAAGTACATGCTGTGGTTCTTAAAGTACATGTCTATGAGAGGTAGCAGCACCTTTTGGGCAGGTTGGGAGGAGAAGGGATGAATCAAGGCAGAGCTTAGAGACCTTATTCCACAGAGTCTACAATTAATTTCCTGTCTATTGTTAAAAGACTGTACATCCATACCTTGGCGAAGAACTTGATTTCCTGATCGTGAGGCGATTTGTCTGTCTTTCCACTGGTGGCCATGGCCTCTGGAAAAACCAAGGTTCAAAGACGTAAACAATTTAAACTAGACACTTAACTAAATTCTCAATTCCATATTTCAAAGCATATTCATCAAATGTCTGAGTGGACTCACCTAGGTGGGCGATGAACTCCTGAGCCGAGTCCACATTCTTCAGCAACCTCTTGAGGAACGTGTAAGCAAACCTCTTCTCCATGGACGATGAGTCTTGCTCCACGTCCTTCAGGCCTCTGCAGAACATCCATAAGATAAGACACAATAGAACTTCATTGATCTAACTAAAACAGTAGTTATTACTGTGTTCGTCAGCTGATTACTGTGTTAGTCAGCTGATTACTGTGTTAGTCTGCTGATTACTGTGTTAGTCAGCTGATTACTGTGTTAGTCAGCTGATTACTGTGTTAGTCTGCTGATTACTGTGTTAGTCAGCTGATTACTGTGTTAGTCTGCTGATTACTGTGTTAGTCTGCTGATTACTGTTTTAGTCAGCTGATTACTGTGTTAGTCTGCTGATTACTGTGTTAGTCAGCTGATTACTGTGTTAGTCAGCTGATTACTGTGTTAGGCAGCTGATTACTGTGTTAGTCTGCTGATTACTGTGTTAGTCAGCTGATTACTGTGTTAGTCTGCCGATTACTGTGTTAGTCAGCTGATTACTGTGTTAGTCAGATGATTACTGTTTTAGTCAGCTGATTACTGTTTTAGTCTGCTGATTACTGTGTTAGTCAGCTGATTACTGTTTCAGTCAGCTGATTACTGTGTTAGTCTGCTGATTACTGTGTTAGTCTGCTGATTACTGTGTTAGTCAGCTGATTACTGTTTTAGTCTGCTGATTACTCTGTTAGTCTGCTGATTACTGTGTTCGTCAGCTGATTACTCTGTTAGTCTGCTGATTACTGTGTTCGTCAGCTGATTACTCTGTTAGTCTGCTGATTACTGTGTTAGTCTGCTGATTACTGTAATACAGTAAACAGGTGATTTTGATCTGAATCTTCAGGCACAAACAGGAGAAACATTTTCAAAGCATTTCTTCTCAGTGGACTTGACGTTCAGGTGGCATCTCTTCCATTTCAAAACATTCAGTGGCCCACTGAACAAGACATGACAGAATGTAAGAAACAGTGAAGGACTGATTGGTTAACTGATTGGTTTCATGTCCTCTGTGGTAACAGACAGATGCAGTATATGGTGAGATAGTTAGGGGGAGAGTCTGACCTGGTGATAGTGTATCCACTGATCTGAAGAAATTTAAAGAGATCTTGGACCTTCTCTCTGTCTCTGTATTTCTCCTTGGCTGTCAGAGTGTCATAGGGCACCAGCAATGGGTGGCTCCCTCCTCCTGAGACAGACAGCAAACACATCAAACAGTGACTACACTTTCACAAACATACAGTATATACAGTGGGGAGAATAAGTATTTGATACACTGCCGATTTTGCAGGTTTTCCTACTTATAAAGCATGTAGAGGTCTGTAATTTGTATCATAGGTACACTTCAACTGTGAGAGACGGAATGTAAAACAAAAAATCTAGAAAATCACATTGTATGATCTTTAAGTAATTAATTTGCATTGTACCCAGCGTTGTACGAGATCTTCAGGTTCTTGGCCATTTCTCGCATGGAATAGCCTTAATTTCTCAGAACAAGAATAGACTAACGAGTTGCAGAAGAAAGTTATTTGTTTCTGGCAATTTTTGAGCCTGTAATCGAACCAACAAACTCTGATGCTCCTGATACTCAAATAGTCCAACGAAGGCCAGTTTTATTGCTTCTTTAATCAGGACAACAGTTTTTAACTGTGCTAACATAATTGCAAAAGGGTTTTCTAATGATCAATTAGCCTTTTAAAATGATGAACTTGGATTAGCTAACACAACATGCCATTGGAACACAGGAGTGTAATGGGCCTTAATGGGCCTCTGTACACCTATGTAAATATTCCATTAAAAATCAGCTGTTTCCAGCTACAATAGTCAGTTACAACATTAACAATTAACAATTTCAAAAACAAGGACATTTCAAAGTGACCCCAAACTTTTGAATGGTAGTGTATATATATATATATATATATATATATATATATATATATATATATATATATGTACACACCTACAGTGGGGCAAAAAAGTACTTAGTCAGCCACCAATTGTGCAAGTTCTCCCTTTTAAAAAGATGAGAGAGGCCTGTAATTTTCATCATAGGTACACTTCAACTATGACAGACAAAATGAGAAGAAAAAAAAATCCAGAAAATCCCATTGTAGGATTTTTAATGAATTTATTTGCAAATTATGGTGGAAAATAAGTATTTGGTCAATAACAAAAGTTTATCTCAATACTTTGTTATAAACCCTTTGTTGGCAATGACAGAGGTCAAATGTTTTCTGTAAGTCTTCACAAGGTTTTCACACACTGTTGCTGGTATTTTGGCCCATTCCTCCATGCAGATCTCCTCTAGAGCAGTGAGGGGCTGTTGCTGGGCAACACGGACTTTCAACTCCCTCCAAAAAATGTCTATGGGGTTGAGATCTGGAGACTGGTTAGGCTACTCCAGGACCTTGAAATGCTTCTTACGAAGCCACTCCTTCGTTGCCCGGGCGGTGTGTTTGGGATCATTGTCATGCTGAAAGACCTAGCCAAATTTCATCTTCAATGCCCTTGCTGATGGAAGGAGGTTTTCACTCAAAATCTCACGATACATGGCCCCATTCATTCTTTCCTTTACACGGATCAGTCGTCCTGGTCCCTTTGCAGAAAAACAGCCCCAAAGCATGATGTTTCCACCCCCATGCTTCACAGTAGGTATGGTGTTCTTTGGATGCAACTCAGCATTCTTTGTCCTCCAAACACGACGAGTTGAGTTTTTACCAAAAAGTTATATTTTGGTTTCATCTGACCATATGACATTCTCCCAATCTTCTTCTGGATCATCCAAATGCTCTCTAGCAAACTTCAGACGGGCCTGGACATGTACTGGCTTAAGCAGGGGGACACGTCTGGCACTGCAAGATTTGAGTCCCTGGCGGCGTAGTGTGTTACTGAGGATAGGTTTTGTTGCTTTGGTCCCAGCTCTCTGCAGGTCATTCACTAGGTCCCCCCGTGTGGTTCTGGGATTTTTGCTCACCGTTCTTGTGATCATTTTGACCCCACTGGGTGAGATCTTGCGTGGAGCCCCAGATCGAGGGAGATTATCAGTGGTCTTGTATGTCTTTCATTTCCTAATAATTGCTCCCACAGTTGATTTCTTCAAACCAAGCTGATTTTGTTTCTGGTGTCCTTTGACAGCTCTTTGGTCTTGGCCATAGTGGAGTTTGGAGTGTGACTGTTTGAGGTTGTGGACAGGTGTCTTTTATACTGATAACAAGTTCAAACGGGTGCCATTAATACAGGTAACGAGTGGAGGACAGAGGAGGCTCTTAAAGAAAAAGTTACAGGTCTGTGAGAGCCAGAAATCTTGCTTGTTTGTAGGTGACCAAATACTTATATATACTTATATTCCATTATATTCAATTTGCAAATAAATTCATTAAAAATCCTACAATGTGATTTTCTGGATTTGTTTTTCAAAATTTTGTCTGTCATAGTTGAAATGTACCTATGATGAAAATTACAGGCCTCTCTCATCCTTTTAAGTGGGTGAACTTGCACAATTGGTGGCTGACTAAATACTTTTTTTTGCCCCACTGTATATGTATGCCTACATCTTACATAAACATTAACATACACTTCCCACACATACATTTAGCATGCATTATTCCTGGGTGATTACAAGGGACGACGGGCCTTGTGGCTGACTACTCACCTTTACTACTCAGCTCAGCCTTCTTCTTCTTGGCCCAGATGTTGTGGTAGTTCTCTGCTACTACCTCCACCATCCCCTACAAGGGGGAACACACACACACGCGGACATGAAAACAGTCCGTGTTTTGGATGTGTCATGATGAAGCTACTACAGGTAGGGTTTCCTAAACTCAGTCCAAAGCTTGACGAGTTGTTATTTGAATCAGCTGTGCACGTGCACCCGGAGAAAGGAGGGACCGAGGTGGGGAAACCCCAGAACTACAGCAGACCTGAGATCCAATACTATTTTAAATCTTCCAAATACTTCTGAGCGTTTGCTTTGGCCTTTCCTGGATTGGCAGGTGGGCGGGGTTAGTACTTTTGGGATTTTTCTTATTTTTTTCTCATCGGAAAAGGGTATCCTCAAACAAAGCACAACAAATTCCAATAGCATGTGAACCCAGGCCTGGTGTAGAGTGCAGAGCACTACCCATGGCCCACAGCACACGGTACCTGCTTAGTAGCATGCCATCAGATGTTACATTACATCATGACTTCATGACTTGATACAGGGTAAAACATTCTGGAGAACATTGTTCAATAACAACATAAAAACATAGCAATTGTTCCATGACAACAACCTGCAACTCTCTGGATAGAGTACTATTGTTCAGATCCAGTGGTGGTTCAGGGATGAATTCGTTATCGTTGTCCTGTCAACATTAAAAGATAATACAATGAATCATTAAATAAACATCGGTGATATTGATGGGGAAATGTTAGCCATTCAACGTACAGTATATATACACAACCACACTACCTGAGTGGACTCTGAGATCTTGCTTTGTTTCCTGATTAACATGGCCTCTCCCTCCTTGGTCCTCTCCATGTTCCAGCCCAAAGCTAACATACTCCTTAGAGACTCCTTCACTGGCCAGCGGTACGTCTCCCTCTCCTACAAACACAGACACAGCCACACAATGTCCAGTAAATGACCCTTTAAATCAGTCTCTCGTGACAGATTGTTAGCTAGCTACAGTAGCTACTGCGGAGAAAATGTGTTTCTGGATTCTGAGTTTCGCGTTATAGTATCAACAGTACCTTCTCACTGAGTGACAGATTAGGGTTATAATGTCAACAGTACCTTCACACTGAGTGACAGATTAGGGTTATAATGTCAACAATACCTTTACACTGAGTGACAGATTAGGGTTATAATGTCAACAGTACCTTCACACTGAGTGACAGATTAGGGTTATAATGTCAACAGTACCTTCACACTGAGTGACAGATTAGGGTTATAATGTCAACAGTACCTTCACACTGAGTGACAGATCAGGGTTATAGTATCAACAATACCTTTACACTGAGTGACAGATTAGGGTTATAATGTCAACAGTACCTTCACACTGAGTGACAGATTAGGGTTATAGTATCAACAGTACCTTCACACTGAGTGACAGATTAGGGTTATAATGTCAACAGTACCTTCTCACTCAGTGACTTGTAAGGCTTCAGCAGAGGGTGAGTTTTGGCATCATCATCCACGCACTCTCCCATTTTCCATCCCGCTGTCACCTGTAGATCAAGAGTTAAAACATGTTAGTCTAGGAGTTAGGCCATGTTAGTCTAGGAGTTAGGCCATGTTAGTCTAGGAGTTAGGCCATGTTAGTCTAGGAGTTAGGCCGTGTTAGTCTAGGAGTTAGGCCGTGTTAGTCTAGGAGTTAGGCCGTGTTAGTCTAGGAGTTAGGCCATGTTAGTCTAGGAGTTAGGCCATGTTAGTCTAGGAGTTAGTTCATATCAGTCTAGGAGTTAGACCGTGTTAGTCTAGGAGTTAGTTCATGTTAGTCTGGGAGTTAGGCCATGTTAGTCTAGGAGTTAGGCCATGTTAGTCTAGGAGTTAGACCGTGTTAGTCTAGGAGTTAGACCGTGTTGGTCTAGGAGTTAGGCCATGTTAGTCTAGGAGTTAGGCCATGTTAGTCTAGGAGTTAGGCCATGTTAGTCTAGGAGTTAGTTCATGTTAGTCCAGGAGTCAGGCCATGTTAGTCTAGGAGTTAGGCCATGTTAGTCTAGGAGTTAGGCCATGTTAGTCTAGGAGTTAGGCCATGTTAGTCTAGGAGTTAGTTCATGTTAGTCCAGGAGTCAGGCCATGTTAGTCTAGGAGTTAGGCCATGTTAGTCTAGGAGTCAGGCCATGTTAGTCTAGGATTTAGGCCATGTTAGTCTAGGAGTCAGGCCATGTTAGTCTAGGAGTCAGGCCATGTTAGTCTAGGAGTTAGGCCATGTTAGTCTAGGAGTTAGGCCATGTTAGTCTAGGAGTTAGGCCATGTTAGTCCAGGAGTTAGGCCATGTTAGTCCAGGAGTTAGGCCATGTTAGTCTAGGATTTAGGCCATGTTAGTCTAGGAGTCAGGCCATGTTAGTCTAGGAGTCAGGCCATGTTAGTCTAGGAGTCAGGCCATGTTAGTCTAGGAGTTAGGCCATGTTAGTCCAGGAGTTAGGCCATGTTAGTCCAGGAGTTAGGCCATGTTAGTCTAGGAGTTAGGCCATGTTAGTCCAGGAGTTAGGCCATGTTAGTCTAGGAGTTAGGCCATGTTAGTCTAGGAGTTAGGCCATGTTAGTCCAGGAGTTAGGCCATGTTAGTCCAGGAGTTAGGCCATGTTAGTCCAGGAGTTAGGCCATGTTAGTCTAGGAGTTAGGCCATGTTTGTCTAGAAGTTAGGCCATGTAAAGACCTTACATTCAGACTCTTACACAGGAAAGGCAGCGTTTGAACCTAGTTGTTGAGGTTGCAGTACCTTCTCTGAGGACCATTTGACGTGCGAATGCTCTGCAAACTTGTTGGCGATGTAGTCCAGTTTCTCTGGAAGGGAGATACTAGAAAGAAGGAGGAGACAGACACCAATGTTAGTCCTTCATTTTAATACAACCTAGACATTTAGTGCAGTGGTGCTATTCTCCCTCTGCTCCCATCTTTTAGTTCATGGTGCTGTCATGAGGCTGTGTGTTCTGTGGATCCTGACCTTGGTGTGATAATTAGGGTAATTCACCTTGCAAGGGTTTCAATAAGAGCTATTCAATGTCAAAACCCTCTCTCTGTCCCAGGCCACTCACTTGGCAGTGTTGATGGGTTTGGGGTCGAAGTTGCCGTGTGTGTCCACAGACGCCTGCTTCTCCAGGATGACACCGGGGCTGGCATCCATATAGTCAGGCGGTAATGCCCCAGAAATGGCACTCAGACAGGCCATGGCAGTCTTGAACAGGTCAGAGTCAAACTTCTGTATAGGGAAGACAGAGAAATGGCACTCAGACAGGCCATGGCAGTCTTGAACAGGTCAGAGTCAAACTTCTGTATGGGGAAGACAGAGGGGAGACAACAGAGACAGGTGGAGACAGTGGGTGAGGTAACCAACAGAGACAGGTGGAGACAGTGGGTGAGGTAACAAACAGAGACAGGGAGACAGTGGGTGAGGTAACCAACAGAGACAGGGGGAGACAGTGGGTGAGGTAGCCAACAGAGACAGGGGGAGACAGTGGGTGAGGTAACAAACAGAGACAGGGGGAGACAGTGGGTGAGGTAACCAACAGAGACAGGGGGAGACAGTGGGTGAGGTAACAAACAGAGACAGGGAGACAGTGTGTGAGGTAACCAACAGAGACAGGGGGAGACAGTGGGTGATGTAACCAACTGAGACAGGGGGAGACAGTGGGTGAGGTAACCAACAGAGACAGGGGGAGACAGTGGGTGATGTAACCAACTGAGACAGGGGGAGACAGTGGGTGAGGTAACCAACAGAGACAGTGGGTGAGGTAACCAACAGAGACAGGGGGAGACAGTGGGTGAGGTAACAAACAGAGACAGGGGGAGACAGTGGGTGAGGTAACAAACAGAGACAGGGAGACAGGGGGTGAGGTAACCAACAGAAACAGTGGGTGAGGTAACCAACAGAGACAGGGGGAGACAGTGGGTGAGGTAACCAACAGAGACAGTGGGTGAGGTAACCAACAGAGACAGTGGGTGAGGTAACCAACAGAGACAGTGGGTGAGGTAACCAACAGAGACAGGGGGAGACAGTGGGTGAGGTAACAAACAGAGACAGGGGGAGACAGTGGGTGAGGTAACAAACAGAGACAGGGGGAGACAGTGGGTGAGGTAACCAACAGAGACGGGGGGAGACAGTGGGTGAGGTATCCAACAGAGACAGGGGGAGACAGTGGGTGAGGTAACAAACAGAGTCAGGGGGAGACAAACAGAGACAGAGTGGAGACAAACAGAGACAGAGTGGAGACAAACAGAGACAGGGGGAGATAGCGTGGAGACAAACAGAGACAGGGGGAGACAGAGTGGAGACAAACAGAGACAGAGTGGAGACAAACAGAGACAGGGGGAGACAAACAGAGACAGTGGGAGACAGAGTGGAGACAAACAGAGACAGGGGGAGACAGAGTGGAGACAAACAGAGACAGAGTGGACACAAACAGAGACGGGGGGAGACAGAGTGGAGACAAACAGAGACAGAGTGGAGACAAACAGAGACAGGTGGAGACAGGGTGGAGACACACAGAGACAGAGTGGAGACAGAGTGGAGACAAACAGAGACAGAGTGGAGACAAAGAGAGACAGGGGCAGACAGAGTGGAGACAAACAGAGACAGAGTGGAGACAAACAGAGACAGAGTGGAGACAAACAGAGACATAGTGTAGACAGAGTGGAGACAAACAGAGGGTTGAGGTAACAAACAGTCATTAGAAAGTCCTTCAGACTGTCTGTCACTTTCTCCCTTTCTTTTCTCTCTGTCTCGTTGTCAAATTAAATCAAACTTTATTTGTCATATGTGCTGAATACAGGTGTAGACCTTACCGTGAAATGCTTACTTACAAGCCCTTAACCAACACTGCAGTTCAAGAAATAGAGTTAGAGTTAGATAATAAAATTACAGAACAATAAATAAACTATATACAGGGGTTACCGGTACCGAGTCAGTGAGTGGGGGTACAGGTTAGTAGAGGTAATTTGTACATGTAGGTGGGGGTGAAGTGACTATGCATAGATAATAAACAGTGAGTAGCAGCAGTGTACAAAACAAAAGGGGGGGGGGGGGGTCAATGTAAATGGTCCGGGTGAACATTTGATTAATTGTTCAGCAGTCTTATGGCTGGGGGGGTAGAAGCTGTTAAGGAGCCTTTTGGACCTAGACTTGGAGCTCCGGTACCGCTTGCCGTGCAGTAGCAGAGAGAACAGTCTGGGTGACTGGAGTCTTTGACAATTTTTTTGGGCCTTCCTCTGACACCGCCTAGTGTATAGGTCCTGACGTGAGTGCTACGGGGTGGTCGTCATTTAGGCAGGTTATCTTCGCATTCTTGGGCACAGGGACTATGGTGGTCTGCTTGAAACATGTAGGTATTACAGATTTAGTCAGGGAGAGGTTGAAAATGTCAGTGAAGACTTGCCAGTTGATCTGTGCATGCTCTGAGTACATTCCCTGGTAATCCGTTTGGGCAAGCGGCCTTGTGAATGTTGACCTGTTTAAAGGTCTTACTCACATTGGCTACGGAGAGCGTGATCACACAGTTGTTTGGAACAGCTGGTGCTCTCATGCATGTTTCAGTGTTGTTTGCCTCGAAGCGAGCATAAAAGGCATTTAGCTCGTCTGGTAGCCTTGCGTCACTGGGCAGCTCGCGGCTGGGATTCCCTTTGTAGTCCGTAATAGTTTGCAAGCCCTGCCACATCCGACGAGTATCGGAGCTGTTGTAGTAGGATTACATTTTAGTCCTGTATTGACGCTTAGCCTGTTTGATGGTTTGTCTGAGGACATAGCTGGATTTCTATAAGTTTACAGATTAGTGTCTCTCTCCTTGAAAGCGGCATCTCTTGTGTTTAGTTCGGAGTGGCTGTTGCCTGTAATCCATGGCTTCTGGTTGGGATATGTACGTACGGTCACTGTGGTGACAACGTTGTCGATGCACTTATTGATGAAGACAATGCCATTGGATGAATCCCAGAACATATTCCAGTCTGTGCTAGCAAAACAGTCCTGTAGCGTAGTGTCCGAATCATCTGTCCACTTCCGTATTGAGCGAGTCACTGGTTCTTCCAACTTTAGTTTTCGCTTGTAAGCAGGAATCAGGAGGATATAATTATGGTCAGATTTGCCAGATGGAGGGCGGGGGAGAGCTTGGTACGCGTCTCTGTGTGTGGAGTAAAGGTAGTCTCAAGTTTTTTCTCCGGTTGCACATGTGACATGCTGGTAGAAATTAGGTCAAATGGATTTAAGTTTGCCTGCATTAAAGTCACCGGCCACTAGGAGTGCTGCCTCTGGATGAGCATTTTCTTGTTTGCTTATGGCCTTATACAGCTCGTTGAGTGCGGTCTTATTAATGCCAGCCTTGGTTTGTGGTAGTAAATAGACGGCTACGAATAATATAGATGAGAACTCTCTTGGTAGATAGTGTGGCCTACAGCTTATCATGAGGTACTCTACCTCAGGTGAGCAATACCTCGAGACTTCTTTAAAATTAGACATTGCGCACCAGCAGTTATTGACAACAAGACACACACCCCCGTCCCTCGTCACGCTGATGCGTGGAAAACACGACTCGGTGAAACATAAGACACGACTCGGTGAAACATAAGATATTACAGTTTTTAATGTCCCGTTGGTAGGATAGTCTCAACCATAGATCATCCAATTTATTCTCCAGTGATTGCACGTTGGCCAATAGAATCGATGGTAGTGGTGATTTACTCACTCGCCTCTGAATCCTCACAAGGCACCCTGACCTTCTCCCTCTGTATCTCTGCCTTTTCTTCACGAGAATGACAGGGATTTAGGCCTGGTCTCCGGAAAGCAGTATATCCTTTGCGTCGGACTCATTAAAGAAAAAATATTTTTCAGTTCAAGGTGTGTAATCGCTGTTCTGATGTCCAGAAGCTCTTTTCGGTCATAAGAGACGGTAGCAGCAACTTTATGTACAAAATAAGTTATGAACAATGTGAAAAAACAAACAAAATAGCACAGGAGCCTGTAAAACAGCAGCCATCCCCTCCGGCGCCATAATATCTCCTGCTCTCTTAGACATGGGTAGTTGGGTCAAAAGAGGACATGTCTGCTCCTGCAGGGAGAGAGGGGAGCATAACAAGGAAGAGAGAGAGAGAAAAATAGAGAAAGAAAGAAAGAAAGACAGACAGACAGACAGACAGACAGACAGACAGACAGACAGACAGACAGACAGACAGACAGACAGACAGACAGACAGACAGACAGACAGACAGACAGACAGACAGACAGACAGACAGACAGACAGACAGACAGACAGACAGACAGACAGACAGACAGACAGACAGACAGACAGACAGACAGACAGACAGACAGACAGACAGACAGACAGACAGACAGACAGACAGACAGACAGACAGACAGACAGACAGACAGACAGACAGACAGACAGACAGACAGACAGACAGACAGACAGACAGACAGACAGACAGACAGACAGACAGACAGACAGACAGACAGACAGACAGACAGACAGACAGACAGACAGACAGACAGACAGACAGACAGACAGACAGACAGACAGACAGACAGACAGACAGAAAGAGAGACAGACAGACAGACAGACAGACAGACAGACAGACAGACAGACAGACAGACAGACAGACAGACAGACAGAGACAGAGAGAGAGACAGACAGAGAGATAGAGACAGAGAGAGAGAGCAGAAACACACTGCAGAGCCAGAGAGCAGTGATCTGTCACATTCTCATAAATTATTAATATTTCAGCCACACTTTAGCTCTGTTCACAGTCTCTCTCTCTCTTCTGCTTCCTAGAGAGACACACTCAGACTCTGGTGATTTAAAAAAACCTCAGTCATAATAAAAGCCTCAGTCAAACAGTTACTGAACCTGGAAACAGAACAACAGTTACTGAACCTGGAAACAGAACAACAGTTACTGAACCTGGAAACAGAACAACAGTTACTGAACCTGGAAACAGAACAACAGTTACTGAACCTGGAAACAGAACAACAGTTACTGAACCTGGAAACAGAACAACAGTTACTGAACCTGGAAACAGAACAACAGTTACTGAACCTGGAAACAGAACAACAGTTACTGAACCTGGAAACAGAACAACAGTTACTGAACCCGGAAACAGAACAACAGTTACTGAACCGGGAAACAGAACAACAGTTACTGAACCTGGAAACAGAACAACAGTTACTGAACCTGGAAAGACAGGTTTCTTAAAACACACAGTGATTAAATTGAGCAGGGACCTATTTGCCAGGATCCGGGCCCTTTCGTGGCATGAAAAAAAAATATTCAGCCCGCGCCTGATATTGTAAGAATTGTTTTGGGCTCAGGATTATAACTGATGTTTTTTAGATGGAAACCAGTCAGACATAAAGTCATGTACCGTAAGACTTTAAGCCTCCATTAGCATTATACAAAGTGCCTTCGGAAAGTATTCAGACTCTTTGACTTTTTCCACATTTTGTAATGTTATAGCTTTATTCTAAAATGTATTAAATAAATACAAATCCTCAGCAATCTACACACAATACCCTACAATGACTGAATGCAAATGTATTAAAATTCTAAAACAGAAATACCTTATTTACATAAGTATTCAGACCCTTTGCTATGAGACTTGAAATTTAGCTCAGGTGCATCCTGTTTCCATTGATTATCCTTGAGACAGTTCTACAATGTGATTGGAGTTCACCTGTAGTAAATTAAATTGATTGGACATGATTTGGAAAGGCACACACACATGTCTATATAAGGTCCCACAGTTGACAGTGCATGTCAGAGCAAAAACCAAGCCATGAGGTCGAAGGAATTGTCTGTAGACCTCCGAGACAGGATTGTGTCATGCCACAGATCTGGGGAAGTGTACCAAAACATTTCTGCAGCATTGATGGTCCCATCATTTTTAAATGGAAGAAGTTTGGAACCACCAAGACTCTTCCCAGAGCTGGCCAGACGGAAGCTACTCTTCAGGAAAAGGCACATGACAGTCCACTTGGAGTTTGCCAAAAGGCATCTAAAGACTCTCAGACCATAAGAAACAAGATTATCTGGTCTGATGAAACCAAGATTGAACTATTGGCTTGAATGCCAAGAGTCACGTCTGGGGGAAACATGACACCATCCCTACAGTGAAGCATGCTTGTGGCAGCATCATGCTTTGGGAATGATTTTCAGTGGCAGGAACTGGGAGACTAGTCAGGATCGAGGCAAAGATGAATAGAGCAAAGTACAGAGAGATCCTTGAGGAAAACCTGCCCCAGAGTGCTCAGGACCTCTGACTAGGGTGAAGGTTCACCTTCCAACAGGACAACGACCCTAAGCACACAGCCAAGACAATGCAGCAGTGGCTTCGGGACAAGTCTCTGAATGTCCTTGAGTGGCCCAGCCAGAGCCCGGACTTGAACCCGATCTCTGGAGACACCTGAAAATAGCTGTGCAGCAAAGCTCCCGATCCAAGTTGACAGAGCTTAAGGGGATCTGCAGAGAAGAATGGGATAAACTCCCCAAATACAGGTGTGTCAAGCTTGTAGCGCCATACCCAAGAAGACTCGATGCTGTAATCTCTGCCATAGGTGATTCAACAAAGTACTGAGTAAGGGGTCTGAATACGAATGTAAATGTAATATTGCAGTTTTGGGGTATTGTGTGTAGATTTATGAAGGAAAAAAACAATTTAATCAATTTTAGAATAAGGCTGTCACGTAAAAAAATGTGGAAAATCTCAAGGGGTCTGAATACTTTCCCGAAGGCGCTGTACATGTAAAAGCAGTCCTGAGGGAGAACGAAGGGTCTGTAGATTACACATAACAGTATCATCCGTACCTTTGTTGAGAGCGAGTCGAATATTCCCCAGAAGAGTTTTTTGGTGAGCAGCAGTTCTTCCTCTGAGGCCATACCGGAGCTCCCCAGCCCCGAGGGAAGACAGTAGTACTTCCAGCTCTGCTCATAGTGTTCAGTCAGCAGCTGGAGGAAACACAAAAGGAAAAGTCCGTATCCCGCTGCTGAAACCCTTCTAGGTAGTAGCTACTAGCGGAAAGTAAGATGATGAGAGGAAATTAAGATGAATCGTTTTGGTGGTGGGTGGTCAGAAGTTGGAGGAAATAAATTCTGAAAAAAGTTAACATATCTCCATCCCACTGATGCTAAATTCAGGTATTTGTACCCCTGTGTTCTTCCAAACTGCTGGAAGTATTCACGTCAATATCCTATTAAGATTCTGTAAATGAACGTACATGAAGGTAAAAGTCTGGTTCCTGTTTAAATGAATTTTCTATGTACAGTATGTACTCGGAATGTACTTGAACTAGATACCGTGTTATCAGCTAGGAGTGAGACAGATGTGTCATCAGACAGAGGTCACACCTACAGTATATCAGCCCCCCCCCCCACCCAGGGGAAAGAGAGAGACAGGAAACTACAACTAGAAGAAACTGAGATGAAGAGGGGAAGTGAAGACTTCTTGTTTATGTGAGCGGAGGGAGGGAGAGGAGGGAGAGAGGGAGGGAGAGGAGGGAGAGAGGGAGGGAGAGGAGGGAGAGAGGGAGGGAGAGGAGGGAGGGAGGGAGGGAGGGAGGGAGGGAGGGAGGGAGGGAGGGAGGGAGGGAGGGAGGGAGGGAGGGGGTGAGGGAGGGAGGGAGAGAGGGAAGAAGAGGAGGGAGGGAGAGGAGGGAGAAAGGGAGGGAGAAGAGGGAGAGAGGGAGGGAGAGGAAGGAGAGGAGGGAGGGAGGCTAGGGGTGTCAACCGAGCTGTTCTCACCCATAACAACAAGGGGGGGGGGGGGGCTAGTGTTGACAGGCCCCTTACAGTACCCTGTGAGAACGGGATCTTACCCTGAGTGGCATCTTGCAGTACTCTGTGAGAATGGGATCTTACCCTGAGTGGCATCTTGCAGTACTCTGAGCATGGGATCTTAACCTGAGTGGCATCTTGCAGTACTCTGTGAGAATGGGATCTTACCCTGAGGGGCATCTTGCAGTACTCTTTGAGAATGGGATCTTACCCTGAGTGGCATCTTGCAGTACTCTGTGAGAATGGGATCTTACACTGAGTGGCATCTTGCAGTACTCTGTGAGAATGGGATCTTACCCTGAGTGGCATCTTGCAGTACTCTGTCAGCAGGGGAACATCGAACACCAGACGTCTCAGCAGCTGTTGCATCATGGAAGGGCGCAGGTGTCTGTAGGGCAGCAGGTGGAAGAGAAACATGTGATTGACACATACAGTCAAATATGAGGATATCTCAGGTTGGAAAATAATACTCTGACTAGTAATTCTGGAAAACCAGTGAATTTTGTGAAAATTATTGGAATTTTGCAACCCTAGCTTTGACCTAAAGCTACCACAGCTACATATTGGTCGACAACTGAAAACCCAATAGTTACAGGAGACTCCAGGGCCTCAGCAAGGCCTTAGAGGTCCACGGAGGGGTTTTAGAGAACTGAGAGGTTCATAACATGGTGTGAGTCTTTGTTAATACTTACTTGCAGATGGCAAGCAAACACTCCTCGATAGAGTCTCTTTGGGCCTTGGTGAGGGAGCGTCCCTTGGACAGCCGATAGATAGTGTGGAGGGTAGAGTCAATGAGCGCTGCGTAGTGCTCCGTGCCTGAGAACTGGTCAGCACACCTGGTCAGCAGGGGAAGCAGGGCCGAACCGATGTACCTGTTCATGGCCAAAGCGGTCTCTGTGGTGCTTAACACATCCTAGAGCCAAGGGACAGAATTACATGAATGAGAGCGGATAGACCAGTGGCCATCACCAACACTGGATTTCTTGACTCAAATCCTTTGAGTAGGTTTATTTATTGCTCAGTTTCTCCCTAAAGCATCAATACAGTGCCCACAAACTACTGGTTCTGGACATCTACAGGAGGTTATGTGTTCCAACCTAGCACTAACCCAGCCGGTTCAGCTTAACAACTAATCATTAGAGCTGGGCTGAAAGAAAAGCCTGCCAACCCAATAGCTTTCCAAGACCAACGGTTGGTGACTGACTGACCACTGTAAACAAACAACTAAACACCGTAAACAGCAACTAACCACTGTAAACAACAACTAACCACTGTAAACAACAACTAACCACTGTAAACAACAACTAACCACTGTAAACAACAACCAACCACTGTAAACAACCAACCACTGTAAACAACAACTAACCACTGTAACCAACAGTAGTAAACAACAACTAACCACTGTAAACAACAACTAACCCCTGTAAACAACACCTAACCACTGTAAACAACAACTAACCACTGTAAACAACAACTAACCACTGTAAACAAACAACTAACCACTGTAACCAACAGTAGTAAACAACAACTAACCACTGTAAACAACAACTAACCACTGTAAACAACAACTAACCAATGTAACCAACAGTAGTAAACAACAACTAACCACTGTAAACAACAACTAACCACTGTAAACAACAACTAACCACTGTAACCAACAGTAGTACACAACTACTAACCACTGTAAACAACTACTAACCACTGTAAACAAACTACTAACCACTGTAAACAACACCTAACCACTGTAAACAACAACTAACCACTGTAAACAAACTAATAACCACTGTAAACAACACCTAACCACTGTAAACAACAACTAACCACTGTAAACAACTACTAACCACTGTAAACAAACTACTAACCACTGTAAACAAACTATTAACCACTGTAAACCACTACTAACCACTGTAATCAACTACTAGCCACTGTAAACAAACTATTAACCACTGTAAACCACTACTAACCACTGTAATCAACTACTAGCCACTGTAAACAACAACTAACCACTATAAACAACTATTAGAGAGAATCTCAGCACGTGAAGTACGCAACCATACATCAAGAGACTGTTTGGTTCCCCCTGTGAGTCAGATGATATCCCTGAGGCCACGGTGACCCCTAAGGCAGACTGTTTGGTTCCCCCTGTGAGTCAGATGATATCCCTGAGGCCACGGTGACCCCTAAGGCAGACTGTTTGGTTCCCCCAGTGAGTCAGATGATATCCCTGAGGTCACGGTGACCCCTAAGGCAGACTGTTTGGTTGCCGCTGTGAGTCAGATGATAACCCTGAGGCCACGGTGACCCCTAAGGCAGACTGTTTGGTTGCCGCTGTGAGTCAGATGATAACCCTGAGGCCACGGTGACCCCTAAGGCAGACTGTTTGGTTGCCGCTGTGAGTCAGATGATAACCCTGAGGTCACGGTGACCCCTAAGGCAGACTGTTTGGTTCCCCCTGTGAGTCAGATGATATCCCTGAGGTCACGGTGACCCCTAAGGCAGACTGTTTGGTTCCCCCTGTGAGTCAGATGATATCCCTGAGGCCACGGTGACCCCTAAGGCAGACTGTTTGGTTCCCCCTGTGAGTCAGATGATATCCCTGAGGTCACGGTGACCCCTAAGGCAGACTGTTTGGTTGCCGCTGTGAGTCAGATGATATCCCTGAGGTCACGGTGACCCCTAAGGCAGACTGTTTGGTTCCCGCTGTGAGTCAGATGATAACCCTGAGGTCACGGTGACCCCTAAGGCAGACTGTTTGGTTCCCGCTGTGAGTCAGATGATATCCCTGAGGTCACGGTTACCCCTAAGGCAGACTCTTTGGTTCCCTCTTTGAGTTAGATTATATTCCTAAAGTAGACTGTTGTAGCAGGTATTGAGATAAATGGGGACTGTCAGCATCACTTTCTCTCTCTCTCTCTCCCAAAGGATTATGGGTAGATACAATTACAGAGGTCCGTCCCATGGCGATGGTCTCCCATGGCTACAGCCTCTGTGCCAGCATGGGGAATACTACTCCTCTCCCTCAGGACGAGACAGAGCTGGGATGAAAGCAGTTTTATCTCCCTCTTCAGAGGACGATGAGTAAAGAAGACCATGAGATCCAACAGACTTTTCTCAAATACATCAGAGAGAAGTTTGTTGTGGTGGATCCTCATTTAACTTGATTCACATGGAGAAACAGCAGTCAATATTTATCCAGTCAAAATAACAACTCATCAACTCTGTGATTGTTGTCAGTAGAGTATTTTGATAAACATTTTGTTACACATACAAGAAGTCAGTACACACTATGGTGAGAGGATTAATTAATATATATATTGATTGATTGGTTGATTGATATATGAATGTTTGCTGTGTTTTCTCATTGACTGACTGACAGACCGACGACAGACAGAATGAAGGCTCACTCCTACTCACACCTATTAGCTCACTGACTGACTGGTTCACTCACTGACTGACTGGTTCACTCACTGACTAACTGGTTCACTGACTCACTGACTGGTTCACTGACTGACTGATTGACTGACTGGTTCACTCACTGACTGGTTCACTGACTGGTTCACTCACTGACTGGTTCACTGACTGACTAACTGACTGACTGGTTCACTCACTGACTGGTTCACTGACTGACTAACTGACTGACTGGTTCACTCACTGACTAACTGGTTCACTGACTGCCTGGCTGACTGACTGGCTTACTGACTAACTGACTGACTGACTGGTTCACTGACTGAGTGGCTGGCTGACTGGATGAGTGGTTCACAGACTGGCTGACTGACTGGTTCACTGACTGGCTGACTGACTAGTTCACTGACTGACTTGCTGGCTGACTGACTAGTTCACTGACTGACTTGCTGGCTGGCTGAATAGTTCACTGACTGACTTGCTGGCTGACTCACTGAATGACTGACTGCTACATTGATTGACTGTTTCACTGACTGGTTCACTGAGTGACTGAGTGACTTACTCATTGACCTATTCACTGACTGGCTCACTGACTGGTTTACTGGCAGAAGGACTGATAGATTGATTTGTCTCTCCTACTCACCGTGTCCAGGGAGGCGGAGGCGCGGAGGTCAGGCAGGAAGCCCACCTCCAACAGGTGTAGCAGAAAGCTCTGGTCCTCCACGCCGTACACACGGTCCAAAAACAACACCATGGGGGCCTTGTGGTCCGGACAGAAACTAGCCGACATGTCTGGCTCTGTCACACTACCGTCTGGGGGTGGAGGAGGAGGTAGAGGAGGAAGAGGAGGGGGTAGAGGAGGAGGTAGAGGAGGAGATAGAGGAGGAAGAGGAGGAGATAGAGGAGGAAGAGGAGGAGGTAGAGGAGGAGGAAGAGGAAGATGAGGAGGAGGTATAGGAGGAGATAGAGGAGGAGGTAGAGGAGAAAAAGGAGGGGGTAGAGGAGGAGGTAGAGGAGGAGATAGAGGAGGAAGAGGAGGAGGAGGTAGAGGAGGAGGTAGAGGAGGAGGAAGAGGAAGATGAGGAGGTAGAGGAGGTGGTAGAGGAGGAAGAGGAGGTGGTAGAGGAGGTAGAGGATGAGATAGAGGAGGGGGTAGAGGAGGAGATAGAGGAGGGGGTAGAGGAGGTGGTAGAGGAGGAAGAGGAAGAGGTAGAGGAGGAACAGGAGATAGAGGAGGGGGTAGAGGAGGTGGTAGAGGAGGAAGAGGAAGAGATAGAGGAGGAAGAGGAGATGGTAGAGGATGAGATAGAGGTGGAGGTAGAGGATGAGATAGAGGTGGAGGTAGAGGAGGAAGAGGAGGAGGTAGAGGAGGAGAAGGAGGAGGAGATAGAGGAGGAGGAGGAGGAAGATGAGGAGGAAGGGTAGGTAGAGGAGGAAGAGGAGGAGGAGGAAGGGGATGTAAAGGAGTTAGAGGAGGAACAAGTATGAGAGGAGGAAGAGGAGGAGGAGGAAGGGGATGTAAAGGAGTTAGAGGAGGAAAAGCAAGTATAAGAGGAGGAAGAGGAGGTAGAGAATGATGAAGAGGTAGAGGAGTAGGAAGAGGAGGAGGAAGAGCAGGTAGAGGATGAGGAGGCAACAAAAAATAAACCAATTTATAGAAGAGGTGAGAGGGAGTTTAGTCGTTCCACTAACACAGCATGGTGTAAATGGAAAGATAAGAAAGGAGAAGTGTAGAGCTCAATAAGGTGTCACATAGAATTATATGTAACATATCTACCAGGTTTAATAGACGATGGGAAGAGAAACACGTTATCTGAAAACGCTGAGTGTGTGGAGAGCAGACTAGGACAAGCAGAGAGAAGTCATTGGAAAAAAGACATTTACAGTGTAATGAAGGATCTCTTGGGAGAATACTTCACTGTGGGAAACAGATTATATGAAGGGAGAGAGGTGGCAGAAGAAGTTCACTCAAGTAAGAGAGATACTGTATGCTTTATCATTAGGATTTATCATGAAGAAAATTGAAAATGGGAAAGGTTGATTGGATTTTTGCCTAAGAAGTCTATAGTTACTTCTCCACTACAAACACATTTTCCGTGCTGCGACTTCATATACTATAACCAAACATGACAACTATTAGATAAAGTACAAATTGGTTAAGCGAAGACCTTGCAGTCTGCAGTATTTCTTTTTCAGTGGAAACACGGACTGAGAAATGGTTAGAGGCCTACTCCTCAAGGTGAAAGCAGACAACCCAATCAGGAAAATGTAAGAGCCTTTACCTCATACGGCTGACAGATTTCTGTTGTAGCCCAAGATGTGGCTGTGAGTGGAATAGGATATAAAAGCCGTGGCACCACCAGATGAACCTTCTACTACAGTGTAACATGTGTTTACCATTAAAACACAGCAGGGTCTTGCTGACTAGAAACACATTGTTTCCATGCTTCTTCACCATTCTTAATCAACAGAGTAATGTTTCCGAACAAAAATGTTTCCGAACCAAAATGTTAGTTTAAAAATGTTTTGATACAACCAGTACATGTTAAAATAGGACATTAATCTGAGCTCTTTAGTCATTGGGTCCTACCTTTATTGACAATGGGCATCTTGAGTGGTATACTGATGATGCCCACCAGGTCTGTGGTAGGAACCAGGGAGCGCAGGATGGCCCGGATACGCAATGCCTCACCTTTACCCTTATTGATCAACTGAGAGAGAGGGGAAGAGAGAGGGGGGAGGAGAGGAAGAAGGACGGGAGAGAGGGGAGGGATAGGGAGAGGGAGGGATAGGGAGAGAGATAGGGAGGGAGGGAGATAGGGAGAGAGGGAGAGAGAGAGAGAGGGAGGGAGGGATAGGGAGGGATAGGGAGAGAGATAGGGAGGGAGGGAGGGATAGTGAGAGAGGGAAGGATAGGGAGAGAGAGAGGGAGAGAGAGAGGGGGAGGGATAGGGAGAGAGGGGAGGGAGGGATAGGGAGAGAGATAGGGAGTGAGAGAGAGCGAGCGAGAGCGAGCGAGCGCGTGAGAGAGAGAGAGAGCAGCACAGTGCATGGAGGACTGTGAACGGAGCTGAAGTGTATCTGATAATATGTTGATGATGGATCTTGGGGGTGAGGGCAGCATGCCAAACAGACAGAAGACAGGAGAAAGACGAGGCACTGATCTAACTTCTGCAGCTGTGAAGAAACCATAAACTTGCTCAGGGTCACCAGAAACATTAGCCCTCAACACATCGTTTGTCCGATAACTCAGGACATGTTTGGACAGTTGTTTCTTTTTTTTCCGTTGACCTTGATGTTGTTTCTCAAGATTGTATCTCAATGAGACTATCATCAATAAACAGAGGTTTGATAATAAAATATAAAGAATAAAAGGTGTTGTCACTCACGTGCATCTCAGGGGCGCAGCGTCCCAGCAGGTCAATAAGGGCAGAGTAAAAGGACATGATGGCGTTTCCTGTGTGGGCAACCTCTTCCTCCTCATCCTCACCAGACCTAGGACACAGATAAACAAGTCCTTTCTAAATGAGTTGAAAGGTCATCTCTAGATGTACGGCTAAATTCCTCCCTAACTGAATTAATAAAGCTCATGGTTTTAAAAAGCTCCATAGCAGATTGTCAGATTCCACTTCCACCACCTCTATACATCTGCATTTCTTGTAAAGGAATTGAATTGAAGCTCAACTTTGAAATTAAAGCTCAACCATGAATTGAAGCTCAACCTTGAAATTAAAGCTCAACCTTGAATTGAAGCTCAACCTTGAAATTAAAGCTCAACCTTGAAATTAAAGCTCAACCATGAATTGAAGCTCAACCTTGAAATTAAAGCTCAACCTTGAATTGAAGCTCAATCTTGAAATTAAAGCTCAACCTTGAAATTAAAGCTCAACCTTGAATTGAAGCGCAACCTTCAATTTAAATCTCAACCTTGAATTGAAGCTCAACCTTGAATTGAAGCTCAACCTTAAATTGAAGCTAAACCTGTCACGACTTCCACCAAAGTCGGTCCCTCTCCTTGTTCAGCCGAGGTCGACGTCACCGGTCTTCTAGCCATCGCCGATCCACCTTTCATTTTCCATTTGTTTTGTCTTGTCTTCCCACACACCTGGTTTCAATTCCATCATTACATGTTGTGTATTTAACCCGCTGTTCCCCCCATGTCCTTGTCCCGAATTGTTTATTATAGTGCTTGTGCACGTTATGCTGGTGTTTAACGGGCTTTGTTTACTCATTGATTTATGGTTCTGTTTACGGTGGTTTTGTTTATTAAACTGTGCCGATGGAAATCAGTTTTTGCTCTCATGCCTTCTCTGCCGCCAGTATGCACCCTCTACAGGACTCCGGACTAAACTGACGGGGTCAGCAGGAGCAGGTACCCCGGGTATAGGCGTGGAGGAGCGCGTCCGGGAGCACGTAGCAATGCTCCACCATCTTGGCACCGCCATGAACCGCATTGTCCAGACAATGGACCACTAGGAGAGACAGGGAGTTCTCCCAGCACCTCCACCAGCACAACCGGGGTCTCCACTACACGCCCCTTCTTCTCCTGGTCCCAGTGGGATTCGTCTCTCCTTTCCCCAGGAATACGATTGGATGGCTGCGAACTGCCAGGGGTTCCTGTTGCAGCTGGACTTATACCTGGCAACGGTCCACCCGGCTCCTTCGGGCCGTGAGAGGGTGTCCGCCATCGTCTCGTGCCTCACCGGGAAAGCACTGGAGTGGGCCAACGCCGTGTGGAGAGAGGAAGATGCGGCATTGGACCAGTTTGAGGAGTTCACTCGCCGCTTCCGGGCAGTCTTCGACAACCCGCCCGAGGGTAGAGCGGCCAGGAGCGCCCAGGCTGCCGGCGCGGGATGGAACTACAGGGCCCTAATCGACCATTATTGATGCAGTCTGCTGGAGGATGTCCATTGGGATTTGGCCTGCAGAGACACCACCATCAAATTCGACCAGCTGGTGGACCTGTCCATCCGGCTGGATAACCTGCTGGCTACCCCTGGACGTTAGATCAGGGTCTGTTCGTTCCATCCCCCCGCACTTCCTCTCCGATACCCATGGAGCTGGGAGGGGCAGTGCACAGGGAGACCGGAGGGGACTACAGCTCGTGCACCATCTGTGGCCGCAGAGGTCACTCTGTCGGTCGGTGCCGGATTGGTTCCTCTGGGTATCGAGGCAGCAGGCAGGGCGCTCATGCGTCACTCCGGGTGAGCCAGCACCATTCTCACCCAGAGCCCTCTGTTACACATATGTTTGTGTTTGTCACTTTTCCTGATTTTTCCCCGCATTCCCAGCATAAGGCTGATTCAGAAGCGACAGGGAATTTTATGGATAGATCGTTCGCCCATAGTTTAGGGATCCCCATTGTTCCCGTGGCTGTGCCCTTCCCCGTTTACGGCTTAGATAGTCAACCATTAGGGTCATGGTTGATTAGGGAGGCCACCGCTCCTCTGGGCATGGCGACGCAGGGGTGCACAAGGAGAGAATTAGTCTCTTCCTTATTGACTCTCCTGCATTTCCCGTGGTGCTAGGCCTACCCTGGTTAGCGTATCATGACCCCACTGGTTCTTGGCCACAGAGGGCTCTCACAGGGTTTGAGTCAATGCATGAGGTGCGCTTCTTCACCAAACTAGATCTCAGGAGTGCTTAACCTGGTGCGTATCCGGGAGGGAGACGAGTGGAAGACGGCTTTCGGTACCACCTCAGGGCACCATGAGTACCTCGTCATTCCGTACAGGTTGATGAATGCGCCATCAGTCTTCCAAGCCGGGATTTTCAGGGACCTGCATGGGCAGGGTGTAGTGGTGTATATTGATGACATTCTGATATACTCCGCTACACGCGCCAAGCATGTGTCCCTGGTCCGCAGGGTGCTTGGTCGCCTGTTGGAGCATGACCTGTACGTCAAGGCTGAGAAATGCCTGTTCTTCCAGCAGTCCGTCTCCTTCCTAGGGTATCACCTCAGGGGTGGAAATGGAGAGTGACCGCATTTCAGCCGTGCGTAATTGGCCGACTCCCACCACGGTAAAGGAGGTGCAGCGGTTCTTAGGGTTTGCCAACTACTACCGGAGGTTTATCCGGAGTTTTGGTCAGATAGCGGCTCCCATTACCTCACTGCTGAAGGGGGGCCCATTGCATTTGCAGTGGTCAGCTGAGACGGACAGGGCTTTTAGTCACCTGAGGGCTCTTTTTACCTCGGCTCCCGTGCTGGCCCATCCGGATCCCTCTTTGGCGTTCATAGTAGAGGTGGACACGTCCGAGGCTGGAATAGGAGCTGTGCTGTCTCAGCGCTCGGGTATGCCACTGAAGCTCCGCCCCTTCTTCTCGAAGAAGCTCAGCCCGACGGAGTCGAAACTATGATGTGGGGGACCGGGAGCTGTTGGCTGTCGTCAAGGCCTTGAAGGCGTGGAGACATTGGCTTGAGGGGGCTAAACACCCTTTTCTCATCTGGACTGACCGCCGCAATCTGGTGTACATCCGGGCAGCGAGGAGACTGAACCCTCGCCAGGCAAGGTGGGCCATGTTTTTCACCCGTTTTGTGTTCACCCTTTCCTACAGACCAGGCACCAAGAACGTGAAGGCAGACGCATTGTCTCGGCTATATGACACAGAGCTGCGGCCCATGGATCTGTGACGACTCTCCCACTCTGTCTGCTGTATTCTGTCTTTGTTCTTGTTTCCTTATTAGGATGCCGGTGGGCGGAGTTGGGAGGGTCGTCAGCTACATGGGAAACACCTGGGCCAGGTGTTTCCCAGGATGAATAGACCTCGTCCACATTCATGGAGGAGACTCTCTCCATGCAGACACCTTTGTAGATTGTGTTGTGCTTCTTGGTGGCCTTTTGTTTGTTTGCTTTGGCACCTTTCAACACCCTGCATTATCTCATTCATGCATGCAAAACACTCACTTACACTACTGATTACTGATTACACACACCATTGTATATTTTCCTTAGTTGCTTTAGTTAAATAAATATATATTTATTATCTCCACGTTGTCTACCTTTATTACGGGCTTTGAGACGGTTCGTGACAGATCCCACTCCCATACTCCCCGCCCCCGTCCAGTGTCCCGCCGGGCGTCTCTACGTCCCGTCTGCCGTTCGTGACCGGTTGATCTATTGGGCCCACACGTCACCCTCCTCTGGTCATCCTGGGTTCAGTCAGACAGTGCGCTGTTTGAGCAGGATGTACTGGTGGCCTACCTTGGCTAAGGACGTGAGGGTTTATGTTTTCTCCTGCTCGGTGTGTGCCCAGTGTAAGGCTCCTAGGCACCTCCCCAGAGGGAAGCTACACCCCTTACCCGTTCCACAACGGCCTTGGTCGCACCTGTCGGTGGATTTTCCTACCGATCTTCCTCCCTCACAGGGTAACACCGTGATCCTGGTTATTGTGGATCGGTTCTCTAAGTCCTGTCATCTCCTCCCTCTGTCCGGTCTCCCTACGGCCCTACAGACTGCGGAGGCCTTGTTTACACACGTCTTCCGGCACTACTGGGTGCCTGAGGATATAGTGTCTGATCGAGGTCCCCAGTTCACATCTAAGGTCTGGAAGGCGTTCATGGAATGTCTGGGGTCTCGATCAGCCTTACTTCAGGTTTTCACCCCAAGAGTAACGGGCAGGTGGAGAGAGTAAACCAGGATGTGGGCAGGTTTCTGCGGTCCTGTTGCCAGGACCGGCCGGGGGAGATGGCACAGAAATCGCTTCGCCACTCCTCCACTAACCTCTCTCCCTTCCAGTGCGTGCTGGGGTACCAGCCGGTTCTGGTGCCTTGGCATCAGAGTCAGACCTAGGCTCCTGCGGTGGACGACTGGTTCAGACGGAGGAGACATGGGAAGCTGCCGTGTTCACCTTCAGCAGGCCATGCTGTGCCAAAAAGAGAACGCAGACCGTCACCACAGTGAGGCCGGGTCCGGGTCTGGCTCTCGTCCCGAAATCTGCCCCTCCGCTTGCCCTGCCGGAAGCTGGGTCCGCGGTTTGTGGGGCCATTTATAGTCCTGAGGAGAGTGAACGAGGTTTGTTATAGGTTACAGCTTCCCCCAGATTACCGCATTAACCCCTCGTTCCATGTGTCTCTCCTCAGGCTGGTGGTGGCTGGTCCGCTCCAGGAGTCTGAGGTGCGGGAAGTTCCTCAGCCACTTTTGGACATAGAGGGTTCCCCGGCGTACTCTGTTCCCTCCATACTGGATTCGAGGCATCGGGCGAGGAGCCTTCAGTATCTCGTGGAGTGGGAGGGGTACAGTCCGGAAGAAAGGTGCTGGGTTCCGGTCGAGGACGTGTTGGACCCTTCAATGCTGCAGGAGTTCCACCGTCTTCGTCCGGATTGCCCTGCGCCTCGCCCTCCGGGCCGTCCCAGAGGCCGTTGCCGGCGTGCTGCCGGATCAGCGCTGCTGGAGCCGCACGTCAAGGTGGGGGGGGGTACTGTCACGAATTCCGCCGAAGTCGGTCCCTCTCCTTGTTCGGCGGCGTTTGGCGGTCGACGTCACCGGTCTTCTAGCCATCACCGATCCACCTTTCATTTTCCATTTGTTTTGTCTTGTCTTCCCACACACCTGGTTACAAATCCATCATTACATGTTGTGTATTTAACCCTCTGTTCCCCCCATGTCCATGTCCTTGTCCAGAATTGTTTATTCTAGTGTTTGTGCACGTTATGCTGGTGTATAACGAATTTTGTTTATGGTTCTGTTAATAGTGGTTTTGTTTATTAAACTGTGCCGATGGAAATCCGTTTTTGCTCTCCTGCGCCTGACTTCTCTGCCCCCTACACAACCTTGAATTGTCTTCCATATTCCTTCCACTACTCAATTATCCTATGTTAATTAAAGGTGTCATCTCATGGTGAGTGATTGAGAGATTGAATTACCCAGAAGGTTCTCCATTGGCTGTACAGGGCAGGTCCAGAGCAGGGTCCTCAGATATCTTAATGGCTTCCAGCATGGCCGCCAGCAGACCGTTGCCCCCCTCTCCTCTCAGAGCGGGACCAAAACACTCGGGGCGCCTGATCAGCAGCTTCACCACCGTGTTAGAGTTCTCCTCTACACTCTCACCTGCAGGGAGAGAGGGATGGAGGGGAAAGGAATCAGGGAGGGATGGAGGTGGGGGGTGAAGGAGCCAGGGAGGGGGAGGGAGGGGTGGAGAAAGGAGGAGAGCGGCAATTAGGAAAAAAGGAAGGGAGAGAGGTAGGGAGAGAGGGAGAGAGGAAGGGAGAGAGGCAGGGATAGAGGTAGGGAGAGAGGCAGGGATAGAGGTAGGGAGAGAGAGAGGGAAAGAGGAAGGGAGAGAGGTAGGGAGAGAGGCAGGGATAGAGGTAGGGAGAGAGGAAGGGAGAGAGGCAGGGAGAGAGGCAGGGAGAGAGGCAGGGATAGAGGTAGGGAGAGAGGTAGGGAGAGAGGTAGGGATTGGGAGAGGTTCATTACTAATTTACATTGTATAAGATTAAATAGCCAATCCACCACCAATGGTTTATCCACTTCATCCTCAGAGAGTAACTGGACTTAAAAGATCTCTCTCTCTCTCTCTCTGGCCCTCTCCCTCTTTATCTCTATCTCTCTCCCTTTCTGTCTCTCTGGCCCTCTCCCTCTTTATCTCTATCTCTCTCCCTTTCTGTCTCTCTGGCCCTCTCCCTCTTTATCTCTATCTCTCTCCCTTTCTGTCTCTCTGGCCCTCTCCCTCTTTATCTCTATCTCTCTCCCTTTCTGTCTCTCTGCCCCCCCTCTCTTTCTCTCTCTCTTTCTATCTGACGTACCGTTGCTGAAGACAGCGAAGCAGAGGAAAGACAGATATCTCCCTCCCTTTCTATCTGACATACCGTTGCTGAAGACAGCGAAGCAGAGGAAAGACAGATATCTCTCTCCCTTTCTATCTGACGTACCGTTGCTGAAGACAGCGAAGCAGAGGAAAGACAGATATCTCTCTCTCTTTCTATCTGACATACCGTTGCTGAAGACAGCGAAGCGGAGGAAAGACAGATATCTCTCTCCTTCTATGGGGTTCCAGCCAATGTCAGGATATCCTTTAGCCAGGAGCATGACACAGCTCTGCAGCCCACAGCCTGCCAGGTAGGTTACCACCTGAATACAGAAACACTTTGGTGAGTCCTTCAGCACTCTACTACACAGTCCTTCCTAACTCAGATCCGCTCTCCAGACATGTGCACTCATCACTCAACTCAGACATGTCAGAATCAGGGACTGACAGTGACAGCCTGAGTCCACTCTCCTTTATGTCGAGGGATGTGTCTTATATAATGGGCAGGTGAAGGTGAGGGATGTGTATTATATAATGGACAGGTGAAAGTGAGGGATGTGTATTATATAATGGACAGGTGAAAGTGAGGGATGTGTATTATATAATGTGGCAGGTGAAGGTGAGGGATGTGTATTATATAATGGACAGGTGAAGGTGAGGGATGTGTATTATATAATGGACAGGTGAAAGTGAGGGATGTGTATTATATAATGTGGCAGGTGAAGGTGAGGGATGTGTATTATATAATGGGCAGGTGAAGGTGAGGGATGTGTATTATATAATGTGGCAGGTGAAGGTGAGGGATGTGTATTATATAATGTGGCAGGTGAAGGTGAGGGATGTGTATTATATCATGGACAGGTGAAGGTGAGGGATGTGTATTATATAATGTGGCAGGTGAAGTCGAGGGATGTGTATTATATAATGGGCAGGTGAAGGTGAGGGATGTGTATAATATAATGGGCAGGTGAAGGTGAGGGATGTGTATTATATAATGTGGCAGGTGAAGTCGAGGGATGTGTATTATATAATGGGCAGGTGAAGGTGAGGGATGTGTATTATATAATGGGCAGGTGAAGGTGAGGGATGTGTATTATATAATGGGCAGGTGAAGGTGAGGGATGTGTATTATATAATGTGGCAGGTGAAGGTGAGGGATGTGTATTATATAATGTGGCAGGTGAAGGTGAGGGATGTGTATTATATAATGGACAGGTGAAGTCGAGGGATGTGTATTATATAATGGGCAGGTGAAGGTGAGGGATGTGTATTATATAATGGGCAGGTGAAGGTGAGGGATGTGTATTATATAATGGACAGGTGTAGGTGAGGGATGTGTATTATATAATGGGCAGGTGAAGGTGAGGGATGTGTATTATATAATGGGCAGGTGAAGGTGAGGGATGTGTATTATATAATGGACAGGTGTAGGTGAGGGATGTGTATTATATAATGTGGCAGGTGAAGGTGAGGGATGTGTATTATATAATGGACAGGTGAAGTCGAGGGATGTGTATAATATAATGGGCAGGTGAAGGTGAGGGATGTGTATAATATAATGGGCAGGTGAAGGTGAGGGATGTGTATAATATAATGGACAGGTGTAGGTGAGGGATGTGTATTATATAATGTGGCAGGTGAAGTCGAGGGATGTGTATTATATAATGTGGCAGGTGAAGTCGAGGGATGTGTATTATATAATGGGCAGGTGAAGGTGAGGGATGTGTATTATATAATGGGCAGGTGAAGGTGAGGGATGTGTATTATATAATGTGGCAGGTGAAGTCGAGGGATGTGTATTATATAATGGACAGGTGACAGACAGTGTGTCTCCCACCTTCTCAAGGTCAGGCTCCTCCAGAGCGAGGGCCAGGCTGTTGTTGTCCATCACTGAAGACGCTGCTACGTCCAGGGGAGTAGAACCCCTCATTGCTGGGGAGGCTGAGGAGACAATGGAAGAAAACTAAAACATTTCACTTCCTGCCTCTTGTCGTGAGAAAGGCCACTCGGCAGAAACGTCAACTGTCATGTTCACTATTGTGGACATGGAATAAACGATTACAAGAGCACTTTATTTTTGACACCCACTAAATCTCTCAATTGTAATAAGAGGCTGGGGAGAGACAGACAGACAGGAAACGACACGCACATTCCTGTTCTACCAGCAGGGGGCAGTGTCTCTGCATCTCTTAAACTGCATACCATTTATACCAATACATCAAATCCTGATGCACTTCCTACTTCCAACCTCCCAGCCAGCCATTGATTTGGTTACCTCCCATTAGTGCTGGGGAGTCTGTCTGTAGGGGCCAGTGTATAGTTAGGGGATAAATAAGATGTGAGGAAAAAAAAATTGTGACACATTTAGTACAGTCAGCATATAATATTAGTGCTTTGAAATCAATATCAAACTATTTAGAACCGTTGCTGCCAAAAGGGCAGTAGTATAAATTACAACGATTTGATTCGAAACACAAACACGGAGATGATTTGAATGTGTGCCCATTAAGTGTTGTTATCTTGAAAAGCCTTTCAGGTGAGGTGTTCATGTCAGCAGCTATTCGTACATTAATTGTCCTCAGCATATCAGCGCTATAAAACAATTTGAAATCAATTTGAAAAGCTTTAGCATCAATTACAACCATTTGCTTCTAAGCCCATAGAGAACAGTATGAGAGGGTGATTTGCATAGAGAACAGTATATGAGGGTGATTTGCATAGAGAATAGTATATGAGGGTGATTTGCATAGAGAATAGTATATGAGGGTGATTTGTATGTGCCCATTACGTGCTATGATCTTGAGAATGAGACATCTCCTATCACTCACATCTCCTATCACTCACAGTAAGGTCAGCAGCTATTCCTCACAGTCCAACCCTAGTGAGTCATCACCCTATGCACTGCATCCCTAAATAACCCCATCACCCTGTCCTCTCTATCCCTCTCGCTCTCTCTTTCATTCCAGATCTCCTTCTCTCCATCTCTCCCTTTCTTGATTGCTCTCTATGCTACCTTTTCCCATCTCTCTCTCACCTTCCCTTATCCATCTCTCTCTCACCTTCCCTTCTCCATCACTCTCTCACCCTCCCTTCTCCATCACTCTCTCACCTTCCCTTCTCCATCTCTCTCTCACCTTCCCTTCTCCATCTCTCTCTCACCTTCCCTTCTCCATCACTCTCTCACCTTCCCTTCTCCATCACTCTCTCACCTTCCCTTCTCCATCTCTCTCTCACATTCCCTTCTCCATCACTCTCTCACCTTCCCTTCTCCATCTCTCTCTCACCTTCCCTTCTCCATCTCTCTCTCACCTTCCCTTCTCCATCTCTCTCTCACCTTCCCTTCTCCATCTCTCTCTCACCTTCCCTTCTCCATCACTCTCTCACCTTCCCTTCTCCATCTCTCTCTCACCTTCCCTTCTCCATCACTCTCTCTTTGACATCTTAATCCCTCTGTCCTCTACCTGTTTGTCAGTCTCCTCTATTGAAGAGGACAGCTGAGTCCCCTAGTGAAGGGGACAGCTGAGCCCCCTAGTGAAGGGGACATATGAGTCCAGCTGAGTCCCCTAGTGAAAGGGACAGCTGCGTCCCCTAGTGAAGGGGACAGCTGAGTCCCCTAGTGAAGGGGACAGCTGAGTCCCCTAGTAAAAGGGACAGTCAAAACCCCAGTCACTACCCCTGTCACTGCCCCAGACCCAGTCCCAGTCACAGCCCAGCCCCAGTCACTGCACCAGCCCCAGGGACAAAAGCCAAACTGTGCCCTCTCATTCTCTCATTCCATCACTTCTCTCCTCTCTCTATACTTCTAACTCTCCCTCCTTTGCCTTGCTAGCAGGAACAACAGAACAGAGTGTTTCTTCTCCCACTCTCTGTCACCCGCTATCTGATTGTCATTGTCTCAGCACCATTCCTCCCCTCTGTCTCCTCTGTCCCAGAGCTCCTAGGGGGAGACAGAGCTCATGCAGTGTTTTGTCCCACAAACAGAGGGGACAGTGTACACATTATTACTAACCCAGGTCAGGTCCATAACCCAGACCTTTCCGATAACACAGGCCAAGCCCATAACCCAGGTCAGGTCCGTAACCCAGATCAGGCCGATAACCCAGGCCAAGCCCATAACCCAGGTCAGGTCCAAAACCCAGACCAGGCCGATAACCCAGGCCAAGCCCATAACCCAGGTCAGGACCATAACCCAGACCAGGTCCATAACCCAGGTCAGGCCGATAACCCAGGTCAGGCCCATAACCCAGGTCAGGTCCATAACCCAGACCAGGCCGATAACCCAGGCCAAGCCCATAACCCAGGTCAGGACCATAACCCAGGTCAGGCCGATAACCCAGGTCAGGCCGATAACCCAGACCAGGCCGATAACCCAGACCAGGCCAATAACCCAGGTCAGGTCCATAACCCAGGCCAGGCCGATAACCCAGGCCAAGCCCATACTGCTGGTGTTTGTTTTCTGTGCACTGTCTCTCTCTCTGCCACCATTCCCTCTCTCCTCTCTTACATATGTATGTCCTCTCTCACTATGCCCTAATGCATACCCTTCTTGTTAGGAGAACAGTGACAGAGCAGTCCAACTCTGCTGTTCTTCAGTAGGCTGCTGGGGTGCCCTCTCTCTCTCTGTCTCTCTCTCTCTCTCTCGCCTTCCTTCATTCGCTCCTTCCTTCACTCCTCCCCGCCCCCCTCTCTCTCTCTCCGAGCCACCTTCCCCTCTCTCCTGTTACCCACCCAGTCCGAAAGAGCTGTTCCCCAGTAGGCTGCTGGGGTACCCTCCCTCCCTCCCTCCCTCCCTCCCTCCCTCCGAGCCACCTTCCCCTCTCTCCTGTTACCCACCCAGTCCGACAGAGCTGTTCTCCAGTAAGTAGCTGAGATGGTCAAACATGGCCTTCTGGTTCTGTCGGCTGATACGACAAAAGTAACACAGGAACCGACAGCAGCTGGCAACCATCTTGGGGAAGGCTATCTCCTAAAAAGAGAGAGGGAAACACAACTTTTAACCATATAATATACTGAACAAAACTATAAATGCAACATGTAAAGTGTTGGTCCCATATTTCATGAACTGAAATAAAAGATCCCAGAAATGTTCCATTCGCACACAAACCTTATTTCTCTCAAATCTGTTAATTTCCTTCACAATACGTCCCTGTTAGTGAGCATTTCTCCTTTGCCAAGATATTCCATCCACCTGACAGGTGTGGCATATCAAGAAGCTGATTAAACAGCAAGATCATTACACAGGTGCACCTTGTGCTGGGGACAATAAAAGGCCACTTTAAAATGTGCCTTTTTTTGTCACACAACACAATGTCACAGATCTTTCAAGTTTTGAAGGAGCGTGCAACTTGCATGCTGACTGCAGAAATGTCCACCAGAGCTGTTGCCAGAGAAATTAATGTTTATTTCTCTACCATAATCTGCCTCCCACGTCATTTTGGAGAATTTGGCAGTTGGTCCCCCCGGTCTCACAACCACAAACCACATGTAACCACGCCAGCCCAGGACCTCCATATCTGGCTTCTTCACCTGTAGGATCATCTGAGACCAGCCACATGGAGAGCTGATGAAACTGGGGAGTATTTCTGTCTGTAATAATGCCCTTTGTGGCGAAAAACTCATTCATATGCCCTCCCAGGCCCACCCGTGGCTGCGCCCCTGCCCAGTCATGTGAAATCCATAGATTAGGGCATAATGACTTTACAGTGCATTTCAATTGACTCATTTCCTTATATGAACTGTAATTCAGTAAAATCGTTGAAATTGTTGCATGTTGAGTTAAAAAATAATTTTTGTTCAGTATAGAATATTACATTATTAGTCTATTTGTTATGACAGAAAAAAAATATATTGTTCTTCTTATGTTATCTTATGTTGACGGCTTGCGGTAGGTCTGTTTGTCTGTCACTCAGGCTGTCTGGGGATGCATGGCATTGTTCAGCTCATGCTTGGCTGTTGGCACACACAGACAGTATTAAATCATACCCCAGTCTTATTGCACACCCCAAAAAGGACTGGCATGAGAGTCCCTGCTCCTCTACCCCTCACATCACATTACCAGACCTGTACCCCCTCCAATCCTCTCCTGGACATTCCCCTCCAGCACCCCTCTACCTACCCTTACCCCCTTACATGTCCTGTCAAACTCCCCTGTATCTCCTTACTCTCTCCTTCTGGGTACTGAGTGGTTGATCTTGGGTAGGATCCCTATATGTGCTGATAGCTAGGGCTCAACATACTGACTTTCCTGGGATCATGTTACAGATAAACCTGACAGTACAGCGCCTGTATGGCTGTTAACATCACAGCTATTTGGATCTCCTTGGGATCTCCTTGGGATCTCCTTGGGATGCCCTTGGGATCTCCTTGGATTCTTCCCAGACAAACAGTAGTCCTATCACTTGGAAAAAATTATAATAAAACATATAATACAGTGCCTTGCGAAAGTATTCGGCCCCCTTGAACTTTGCGACCTTTTGCCACATTTCAGGCTTCAAACATAAAGACTGTATTTTTTTGTGAAGAATCAACAACAAGTGGGACACAATCATGAAGTGGAACGACATTTATTGGATATTTCAAACTTTTTTAACAAATCAAAAACTGAAAAATTGGGCGTGCAAAATTATTCAGCCCCTTTACTTTCAGTGCAGCAAACTCTCTCCAGAAGTTCAGTGAGGATCTCTGAATGATCCAATGTTGACCTAAATGACTAATGATGATAAATACAATCCACCTGTGTGTAATCAAGTCTACGTATAAATGCACCTGCACTGTGATAGTCTCAGAGGTCCGTCAAAAGCGCAGAGAGCATCATGAAGAACGAGGAACACACTATACTGAGGAACACACTATACACACTATACACAGATACTGTTGTGAAGAAGTTTAAAGCCGGATTTGGATACAAAAAGATTTCCCAAGCTTTAAACATCCCAATGAGCACTGTGCAAGCGATAATATTGAAATGGAGTATCAGACCACTGCAAATCTACCAAGACCTGGCCGTCCCTCTAAACTTTCAGCTCATACAAGGAGAAGACTGATCAGAGATGCAGCCAAGAGGCCCATGATCACTCTGGATGAACTGCAGAGATCTACAGCTGAGGTGGGAGACTCTGTCCATAGGACAACAATCAGTTGTATATTGCACAAATCTGGCCTTTATGGAAGAGTGGCAAGAAGAAAGCCATTTCTTAAAGATATCCATAAAAATTGTCGTTTAAAGTTTGCCACAAGCCACCTGGGAGACACACCAAACATGTGGAAGAAGGTGCTCTGGTTAGATGAAACCAAATGTGAACTTTTTGGCAACAATGCAAAACGTTATGTTTGGCGTAAAAGCAACACAGCTGAACACACCATCCCCACTGTCAAACATGGTGGTGGCAGCATCATAGTTTGGGCCTGCTTTTCTTCAGCAGGGACAGGGAAGATGGTTAAAATTAATGGGAAGATGGATGGAGCCAAATACAGGACCATTCTGGAAGAAAACCTGATGAAGTCTGCAAAAGACCTGAGACTGGGACGGAGATTTGTCTTCCAACAAGACTGATCCAAAACATAAAGCAAAATCTACAATGGAATGGTTCAAAAATAAACATATCCAGGTGTTAGAATGGCCAAGTCAAAGTCCAGACCTGAATCCAATCGAGAATCTGTGGAAAGAACTGAAAACTGCTGTTCACAAATGCTCTCCATCCAACCTCACTGAGCTCGAGCTGTTTTGCAAGGAGGAATGGGAAAAAATGTCAGTCTCTCGATGTGCAAAACTGATAGAGACATACCCCAAGCGACTTACAGCTGTAATCGCAGCAAAAGATGGCGCTACAACGTATTAACTTAAGGGGGCTGAATAATTTTGCACGCCCAATTTTTCAGTTTTTGATTTGTTAAAAAAGTTTGAAATATCCAATAAATGTCGTTCCACTTCATGATTGTGTCCCACTTGTTGTTGATTCTTCACAAAAAAATACAGTTTTATATCTTTATGTTTGAAGCCTGAAATGTGGCAAAAGGTCGCAAAGTTCAAGGGGGACGAATAATTTCGCAAGGCACTGTATATAATAATATATCTTGGCACTGTGTTATGGTATGGGCAGCTATTAATCAATTCATGAATAGATAATAGATTCATAGCTTCATAGACTGGAGTTAGAAAGGTTGCCTCCTACTTTGAAAGGACAGGAAGTGTTAGCTGTGTACTTGACCAGGCATTCCACATTTAACCCCACCTAGATTTGAACAGCGAAATATCAAGATGTTTTTCGGTTTTATATGTAAAAACAAGCATTTTTATTAAAACGTTTTATTCAAAAACGGGTCAACCGGACATTTTCACTTCCCGACTGTACCGTTTTCATTCGGGAAACAAAGGATCAAAATGTACACGGACCGTAATCTTAGGTGCCACTGTTTCTCAGGCTGATACAGAGAGACTCAACCATGCTTTATTTACAAGCAGGCTTGACTACTGAAATACTCTCCTGTCTGGTCTACCCAAGAAAGCCATTGGTCAACTAGAAATCATAGAGAATGCTACAGCTCGGGTTCTGACCAAGACCAGACAGAGAGCACACATTACATTATCAGTTTTAAAGTCTCTGCACTGGCTGTCTGTGAGTTTTAAGACTCTTCTATTGGTTTTAAATCAATCCACTATTGTGCACTACAATACATATCAGACATGCTTTTAAGCTATGTACCCAGTAGGTCCCTCAGGTCCTCTGCCACTAGGCTTTTAACTACCCCAAAGCCTAGGACCAAGAGGCATGGAGAGACAGCCTTTAGTTACTATGCCCCCAGCCTTTAGTTACTATGCCCCCAGCCTTTAGTTACTATTCCCCCAGCCTTTAGTTATTATGCCCCCAGCCTTTAGTTACTATGCCCCCTGCCTTTAGTTATTATGCCCCCAGCATTTAGTTACTATGCCCCCAGCCTTTAGTTACTATGCCCCCAGCATTTAGTTACAATGCCCCCAGCATTTAGTTACTATGCACCCAGCCTTTAGTTATTATGCCCCCAGCATTTAGTTACTATGCCCCCAGCCTTTAGTTACTATGCCCCCAGCCTTTAGTTACTATTCCCCCAGCCTTTAGTTACTGTGCCCCCAGCCTTTAGTTACTATGCCCCCTGCCTTTAGTTATTATGCCCCCAGCATTTAGTTACTATGCCCCCAGCCTTTAGTTACTATGCCCCCAGCATTTAGTTACAATGCCCCCAGCATTTAGTTACTATGCCCCCAGCCTTTAGTTACTATTCCCCCAGCCTTTAGTTACTATGCCCCCAGCCTTTAGTTACTATGCCCCCAGCCTTTAGTTACTATGCCCCCAGCCTTTAGTTACTGTGCCCCTGCCTTTAGTTATTATGCCCCCTGCCTTTAGTTATTATACCCCCAGCCTCTGGAATAGCCGGTCAGAAAAGCTGAGGGGGACCAAGACGCATGGAGAGACAGCCTTTAGTTACTATGTCCCCAGCCTTTAGTTATTATGCCCCCAGCCTTTAGTTACTATGTCCCCAGCCTCTGGAGTAGCCTGCTAGAGAACCTGAGGGGGACCAAGAGGCATGGAGAGACAGCCTTTAGTTACTATGCCCCCAGCCCCTGGAATAACCTGCCAGAGAACCTGAGGGGGACCAAGACGCATGGAGAGACAACCTTTAGTTACTATGTCCCCAGCCTTTAGTTACTATGTCCCCAGCCTTTAGTTACTATGCCCCCAGCCTTTAGTTACTATGCCCCCAGCCTTTAGTTACTATGCCCCCAGCCTTTAGTTACTATGCCCCCAGCCTTTAGTTACTATGCCCCCAGCCGTTAGTTACTATGCCCCCAGCCTTTAGTTACTATGCCCCCAGCCGTTAGTTACTATGCCCCCAGCCTTTAGTTACTATGCCCCCAGCCTTTAGTTACTATGCCCCCAGCCTTTAGTTACTATGCCCCCAGCCGTTAGTTACTATGCCCCCAGCCTTTAGTTACTATGCCCCCAGCCTTTAGTTACTATGCCCCCAGCCTTTAGTTACTATGCCCCCAGCCTTTAGTTACTATGCCCCCAGCCTTTAGTTACTATGCCGCCAGCCTTTAGTTACTATGTCCCCAGCCTTTAGTTACTATGCCCCCAGCCTTTAGTTACTATTCCCCCAGCCTTTAGTTACTATTCCCCCAGCCTTTAGTTACTATTCCCCCAGCCTTTAGTTACTATGCCCCCAGCCTTTAGTTACTATGCCCCCAGCTTGTAGTTACTATGCCCCCAGCCTTTAGTTACTATGCCCCCAGCCTTTAGTTACTATGCCCCCAGCCTTTAGTTACTATGCCCCCAGCCTCTGGAATAGCTGCCAGAGAACCTGAGGGGGGACGAAACTGTGGACATTTTCAAACAGATCTTAAAACACACCTTTTTCCTCGGGGATATTTTTTTTATTTTTTTGCCTTTTAGTTTTAAATTGTTATTCTTTAGTTTTTTCATCTTCTTATTTTTCTTGTGTGGTTAATATTTGTATTTTATTTTCATTGTTTATTAATTTATTTTTGTGAAGCGCATTGTGTTGCATTCGTGTCTGAAATGTGCTATTTAAAAAAAGCTTTATTTGATGAGAAAGGTTTTAAGCATTTTGATTCAACTCATGAATTATATTGAATGTATCTATGTTCCCGTTTATATCTTAATGTATTCACATAAGTCCAGTACTTTAACTAGACGAGAAGAGAATATATCTTTAGACTAATGAGCTACAGTACCTGTGACTTGTCTCCTCTTTAGACTAATGAGCTACAGTACCTGTGACTTGTCTCCTCTTTAGACTAATGAGCTACAGTACCTGTGACTTATCTCCTCTTTAGACTAATGAGCTACGGTACCTGTGACTTGTCTCCTCTTTAGACTAATGAGCTACAGTACCTGTGACTTATCTCCTCTTTAGACTAATGAGCTACGGTACCTGTGACTTGTCTCCTCTTTAGACTAATGACCTACAGTACCTGTGACTTGTCTCCTCTTTAGACTAATGAGCTACAGTACCTGTAACTTATCTCCTCTTTAGACTAATGACCTACAGTACCTGTGACTTGTCTCCTCTTTAGACTAATGAGCTACAGTACCTGTAACTTATCTCCTCTTTAGACTAATGAGCTACAGTACCTGTGACTTATCTCCTCTTTAGACTAATGAGCTACGGTACCTGTGACTTATCTCCTCTTTAGACTAATGAGCTACAGTACCTGTGACTTGTCTCCTCTTTAGACTAATGAGCTACAGTACCTGTGACTTGTCTCCTCTTTAGACTAATGAGCTACGGTACCTGTGACTTGTCTCCTCTTTAGACTAATGAGCTACGGTACCTGTGACTTGTCTCCTCTTTAGACTAATGAGCTACAGTACCTGTGACTTGTCTCCTCTTTAGACTAATGAGCTACAGTACCTGTGACTTGTCTCCTCTTTAGACTAATGAGCTACAGTACCTGTGACTTGTCTCCTCTTTAGACTAATGAGCTACAGTACCTGTGACTTGTCTCCTCTTTAGACTAATGAGCTACGGTACCTGTGACTTGTGTCCTCTTTAGACTAATGAGCTACGGTACCTGTGACTTGTCTCCTCTTTAGACTAATGAGCTACATTACCTGTGACTTGTCTCCTCTTTAGACTAATGAGCTACAGTACCTGTGACTTGTCTCCTCTTTAGACTAATGAGCTACAGTACCTGTGACTTGTCTCCTCTTTAGACTAATGAGCTACAGTACCTGTGACTTGTCTCCTCTTTAGACTAATGAGCTACAGTACCTGTGACTTGTCTCCTCTTTAGACTAATGAGCTACAGTACCTGTGACTTGTCTCATCTTTAGACTAATGAGCCACGGTACCTGTGACTTGTCTCCTCTTTAGACTAATGTGCTACAGTACCTGTGACTTGTCTCCTCTTTAGACTAATGAGCTACAGTACCTGTGACTTGTCTCCTCTTTAGACTAATGAGCTACAGTACCTGTGACTTGTCTCCTCTTTAGACTAATGAGCTACAGTACCTGTGACTTGTCTCCTCTTTAGACTAATGAGCTACAGTACCTGTGACTTGTCTCATCTTTAGACTAATGAGCTACAGTACCTGTGACTTGTCTCCTCCCAGCACGTTGACCATCACCTCCATGACAGTCTCATGCATCCCCAGGACTCTCATTAGGTTGGGGTGCTGGTAGAACACCTTGTTGTTCATGATGTCACTGTAAATACACAGAGGCCAGCTAATTATCTGAGCTAACAGTTGTTTTATAGTTGAACTAAACCAGATCAAACAACCTTAGTGTGTGTGCATTGAGCAGTACTGTAGATGTATGGATCACTACAGTAATATTAAATGCACACACACACATACCCTCCACTCCTCTCTTACCCCAGTCCGTCGATCATGAGTTTCTCCTCTTCTTTCCCCATGCGTACAGACAGTAGTGATCTGATCTGGCCCAGAGAGGCCAGGAGGTTGACACAGTCCTGTACTGACACAGCAGAGATGGTGTAACCTGGTAACAGTAAGAGACTAAAGTTAAACTGGACAGTTCTGTACTGACACAGCAGAGATGGTGTAACCTGGTAACAGTAAGAGACTAAAGTTAAACTGGACAGTTCTGTACTGACACAGCAGAGATGGTGTAACCTGGTAACAGTAAGAGACTAAAGTTAAACTGGACAGTTCTGTACTGACACAGCAGAGATGGTGTAACCTGGTAATGGTAAGAGACTAAAGTTATATTTACAATCTGTATGGCTTTGGCTGTGTTTAACTGCAATTGTCTTATGACAGATGAACAACAAAATAGTAAAATATAACGATTAGGTCAAACTATCAGAATCAGTCTCGGTGTCACTCAATTGACGTGACACAAGGATCATGTACATACTCTTCTTCATGGCCCTGAGCAGCGCTCCGATGCCGTCGTACTGACGTCTCAGCAGGCTGAACATCACACGAACCAGCTCTGGGTCCTGGATGCTGCACTCCTGAGCCCAGCTAGCCATGGTCTGGCTGATCAACTCCTTCAGGTTGGCTGAGGGGAGATACCAAGAGTGTGTGTTATCTCTTTAATCATACAGTAGTAACAGCAGCTCTGGGTCCTGGACGCTGCACTCCTGAGCCCAGCTAGCCATGGTCTGGCTGATCAACTCCTTAAGGTTGACTGAGGGGAGATACCAGAGTTTTAAACATACAGACATTATAGATAGATACAGTGCATGTCTGAGCCCAGCTAGCCGTTGTCCTTCAGGTTGGCTGGAGAAAGGAGGAACTAATTACTATTTCAAATCTAGTCAATATGTGTATTCTCCACATCCTGTGAGTTACAACTCTTTTACTCTCTAGGGCTCCTATTTTTGCAATATGCCATTTGCTTTAAGAAAATGGCTGTACTTCTGCCATGGGGAATCAGTGGTTGATTAGGCTGGGGGAAGAGGTGACGACTATGTGTGCATACAGATGAACCGTGGAGATAGAGCTGCAGTCCTCCTCATCATGCCCATCCAAGAAAGATTGATAATAGTCTGTCTCTCAGTTATTATGTTAAGCTACAAACAAAATGCAACTCAAAATAAATAAATAAAAATTGCGGAGGGGGGGGTCTGTAAGATCCAATGCGGCCAAGGTGTGTACACTCTTAGACAAAAAACATGCTGTATAGAAACTAGAACAGTTCTTTGGCTGTCCCATTAAATAACCTTTTGAAGAACCCTTTTGGGTTCCATGAAGAACCCTTTCTTCAGAGGGATCTACATGGAAACCAACATTATTATTCAAAGGGTTCTCCTATGGGGACAGACAAATAACCCTTTTGGGTTCCATGAAGAACCCTTTCTTCAGAGGGATCTACATGGAAACCAACATTATTATTCAAAGGGTTCTCCTATGGGGACAGACAAATAACCCTATTGGGTTCCATGAAGAACCCTTTCTACAGAGGGATCTACATGGAAACCAACATTATTATTCAAAGGGTTCTCCTATGGGGACAGACAAATAACCCTTTTGGGTTCCATGAAGAACCCTTTCTACAGAGGGATCTACATGGAAACCAACATTATTATTCAAAGGGTTCTCCTATGGTGACAGACAAATAACCCTTTTGGGTTCCATGAAGAACCCTTTCTTCAGAGGGATCTACATGGAAACCAACATTATTATTCAAAAGGTTCTCCTATGGGGACAGACAAATAACCCTTTTGGAAACCTTTTTTCTTTGAGTGTAGATTTAACTGAAACAAATGTTTTTTTTTCCAAAGTCGAGGGAAGAGGCAGGACATTATAAAATGTGTAATTTCCAGGGTTGGTAGAAGGATGTAGTTCTACTGATCAGCTGAGTCAAGTTTCAAGTTGGATTTGTCACACACACACACACACACACACACACACACACACACACACACACACACACGTACAACGAAATGCTTAACTTGCACGCCCTACCCAACAGTGCAGTATTCCAAATAGTATAACTAATGAGAAATAAGGGTCAAAGCCAGTACCAAATGTTCAATGTGAGGGGATACTGGAGTATTGAGGTGGATATGTACATGTAGGCAGGGATACTGGAGTATTGAGGTGGATATGTACATGTAGGCAGGGATACTGGAGTATTGAGGTGGATATGTACATGTAGGCAGGGATACTGGAGTATTGAGGTGGATATGTACATGTAGGCAGGGATACTGGAGTATTGAGGTGGATATGTACATGTCGGGAGGGATACTGAAATATTGAGGTAGATATGTACATGTAGGCAGGGATACTGGAGTATTGAGGTGGATATGTACATGTAGGCAGGGATACTGAAATATTGAGGTGGATATGTACATGTCGGCAGGGATACTGAAATATTGAGGTGGATATGTACATGTCGGCAGGGATACTGGAGTATTGAGGTGGATATGTACATGTAGGCAGGGATACTGGAGTATTGAGGTGGATATGTACATGTAGGCAGGGATACTGGAGTATTGAGGTGGATATGTACATGTAGGCAGGGATACTGGAGTATTGAGGTGGATATGTACATGTAGGCAGGGATACTGGAGTATTGAGGTAGATACAGTGGCTTGCGAAATAATTCACCCCCCTTGGCATTTTTCCTATTTTGTTGCCTTTACAACCTGGAATTAAAATAGATTTTTGGGGGGGTTTGTATCATTTGATTTACACTACATGCCTACCACTTTGAAGATTCAAAATATGTTTTATTGTGAAACATTACAAGAAATAAGACAACAAAAACTGAAAACTTGAGCGTGCATAAATATTCACTCCCCCAAAGTCAATAATTTGTAGAGCCACCTTCTGCAGCAATTGTAGCTGCAAGTCTCTTGGGGTTTGTCTCCATAAGCTTGGCACATCTAGCCACTGGGATTTTTGCCCATACTTAAAGGCAAAACTGCTCCAGCTCCTTCAAGTTGGATGGGTTCTGCTGGTAAACAGTAATCTTTAAGTCATACCACAGATTCTCAATTAGATTGAGGTCTGGGATTTGACTAGGCCATTCCAAGATATTTAAATGTGTCCCCTTAAACCACTCAAGTGTTGCTTTAGCAGTATGCTTAGGGTCATTGTCCTGCTGGAAAGTGAACCTCCGTCCGTCTCAAATCTCTGAAAGACTGAAACAGGTTTCCTCCAAGAATTTCCCTGTATTTAGCGCCATCCATCTTTCCTTCAATTTAGTTTTTTAAGCAATGGCTTTTTTTTGGCTATTCTTCCGTAAAGCCCAGCTCTATGAAGTGTACGGCTTAAAGTGGTCCTATGGACAGATACTCCAATCTCAGCAGTGAGGCTTTGCAGCTCCTTCAGGCTTGTCTTTGGTCTCTTTGTTGCCTCTCTGATTAATGCCCTCCTTGCCTGGTCCGTGAGTTTTGGTGGGCGGCCATCTCTTGGCAGGTTTGTTGTGGTGCCATATTCTTTCCATTTTTTAATCATGGATTTAATGGCGCTCCGTGGGATGTTCAAAGTTTCTGATATTTTTTTATGACCCAACCCTGATCTGTACTTCTCCACAACTTTGTCCCTGACCTGTTTGGAGAGCTCCTTGGTCTTCATGGTGCTGCTTGCTTTGTGGTGCCCCTTGCTTAGTGGTGTTGCAGACTCCGGTGCCTTTCAGAACAGGTGTATATATACTGAGATCATGTGACAGATCAAGTGACACTTAGATTGCACACAGGTGGACTTTATTTACTAATCATGTCACTTCTGAAGGTAATTGATTGCAACAGATCTTATTTAGGGGCTTCATAGCAAAGGGGGTGAATATATATGCACAAACCACTTTTCAGTTTTTTATTGTTTTAGAATTTTTTGAATCAAGTAATTTTTTAAATTTCACTTCACCAATTTGTACTATTTTGTGTACGTCCATTACATCAAATCCAAATAAAAGTCCAATTAAATTAAAGGTTGTAATGCAACAAAATAGGAAAAACGCCAAAGGGGATGAATACTTTTGCAAGGAACTTGAAACTCTCGACCTGCTCCACTACAGCCCTGTTAATGTTAATGGGGGCCTGTTCGGCCCGCCTTGTCCTGTTGTCCACATTCAGCTCCTTTGTCTTGCTCACATTGAGGGAGAGGTTGTTGTCCTGGCATCACACTACCAGGTCTCTGACCTCCTCCCTATAGGCTGTCTCATCGTTGTCGGTGATCAGGCCTACCACTGTTGTGACGTCATGATGGTGTTGGAGTTGTGTTTGGCCACGTAGTCGTGGGTGAACAGGGAGTACAGGAGGGGAATAAGTACACACCCTTGAGGGGCCCCAGTGTTGAGGATCAGTGTGGCAGACGTATTGTTGCCTACCATTACCACCTGGGGGCGGACCATCAGGAAGTCCAGGATCTATTTGCAGAGGGAGGTGTTTAGTCCCAGGAGACTAAAGGAAAAAGCTTCTTCCAGTTCGTTGTGAGTAATCGCTGTTCTGATGTACAGAAGTTATTTTCGGTCATAAGAGACGGTAGCAGAAACATCATGTACAAAATAAGTAAAAAAATACGTTGCAAACAACGCAAACAAACTAACAAAAAACCACAGTTGTTTAGAGGCACGTAAAACCTCAGCCATCCTCTCCAGCGCCATTCTACTAGTGTGTGGGTGTTCGTGTGTGGGTGTTAGTGTGTGTGTGTTAGTGTGTGGGTGTTAGTGTGTGTGTGTTAGTGTGTGGGTGTTAGTGTGTGGATGTGTGGGTGTGTGGGTGTTAGTGTACGGGTGCTAGTGCATGGGTGTTAGTGTGTGGGTGTGCGGGCGTTAGTGTGTGGGCGTTAGTGTATGGATGTGCGGGTGTCAGTGGGTGGGTGTTAATGTGTGGGTGTTAGTGTGTGGGTGTTAGTGTGTGGGTGTTAGTGTGGGGGTGTCAGTGTGTGGACGTGTGGGTGTACGTGTGTGGGTGTTAGTGTGTGGATGTGTGGGTGTGTGGGTGTTAGTGTGCTAGTGCATGGGCGTCAGTGTGTGGGTGTGTGGGTGTCAGCGTGTGGGTGTTAGTGTGTGGGTGTGCGGGTGTCCGTGTGAGGATGTTAGTGTGTGGGTGTGCGGGTGTCCGTGTGAGGATGTTAGTGTGTGGGGGTTGGTGTGTGGGGGTCAGTGTGTGGGGGTCAGTGTGTGGGTGTCAGTGTGTGGGTGTTAGTGTGTGGGTGTTAGTGTGTGGGTGTTAGTGTGTGGTGTTCATGTGTGAGTGCCAATGTGCGGGTGCTAGTGTGTGGGTGTTAGTGTGGGGGTGTGGGGGTGTTAGTGTGTGGACGTGTGGGTGTTAGTGTGTGGGTGTTAGTGTGTGGCTGTTAGTGTGTGGGTGTTAGTGTGTGGCTGTTAGTGTGTGGGTGTTAGTGTGTGGGTGTTAGTGTGTGGGTGTTAGTGTGTGGGTGTTCATGTGTGAGTGCCAATGTGCGGGTGCTAGTGTGTGGGTGTTAGTGTGGGGGTGTGGGGGTGTTAGTGTGGGTGTTAGTGTGTGGGTGTTAGTGTGTGGCTGTTAGTGTGTGGGTGTTAGTGTGTGGGTGTTAGTGTGTGGGTGTTAGTGTGTGGGTGTTAGTGTGTGGGTGTTAGTGTGTGGGTGTTAGTGTGTGGGTGTTAGTGTGTGGCTGTTAGTGTGTGGGTGTTGGTGTGTGGGTGTATGTGTGTGGGTGTTAGTGTGTGGGTGTTAGTGTGTGGCTGTTAGTGTGTGGGTGTACGTGTGTGGGTGTTAGTGTGTGGGCGCTAGTGTGTGGGTGTTAGTGTGTGGGTGTACGTGTGTGGGTGTTAGTGTGTGGGTGTTAGTGTGTGGCTGTTAGTGTGTGGCTGTTAGTGTGTGGGTGTTAGTGAGTGGGTGTTAGTGTGTGGGCGCTAGTGTGTGGGTGTTGGTGTGTGGGTGTACGTGTGTGGCTGTTAGTGTGTGGCTGTTAGTGTGTAGCTGTTAGTGTGTGGCTGTTAGTGTGTGGCTGTTAGTGTGTGGGTGTTAGTGTGTGGGTGTTAGTGTGTGGCTGTTAGTGTGTGGGTGTACGTGTGTGGGTGTTAGTGTGTGGGCGCTAGTGTGTGGGTGTTAGTGTGTGGGTGTACGTGTGTGGGTGTTAGTGTGTGGGTGTTAGTGTGTGGGTGTTAGTGTGTGGGTGTTGGTGTGTGGGTGTTAGTGTGCGGCTGTTAGTGTGTGGGTGCATGGGTGTTAGTGCATGGGCGCTAGTGTGTGGGTGTTAGTGTGTGGGTGTTAGTAAGAGTGTCAGTGTAGGCGGATATACAGGTACACAGGGATGAAAAGTGACTGGCAGCAGGAATATATAAATACTAATGATAGTATATACATGTAAACAAGAGTACTAGAGACTAGTAGCAGGATAAATAGATAGATGCATTATGGCAATCAATTGATTATGGCAATCAATAACTAATTAACAGCAACGTAATGGTTGGCGTCAGTAATTAGTGTGTGGGGGAGGGAGAGCAGTAGTTGTTAGTCATGATGGCCAGGTGATAGAGCAGTCAGAAGGTTCACTGTGATATGTTATTATATTCTTGGGTCAAGTCAATAAATATACACATATGCACGCAAGCTTTTAAACACTCCCCTTTTCTCTCCTCCTCTACTCTTCTTTTGTCTCGATCCTCCTCTCCTCCCCCTCCTCATGTCTCTCTCCCCCTCTCCTCCCCTCCTCTACTCTTCTTTTGTCTCTCTCTCCTACCCCTCCTCTAGTTGTCTCTCTCCTCCTCTCCTCCCCCTCCTCATGTCTCTCTCCCCCTCTCCTCCCCTCTACTCTTCTTTTGTCTCTCTCTCCTACCCCTCCTCTAGTTGTCTCTCTCCTCCTCTCCTCCCCCTCCTCATGTCTCTCTCCCCCTCTCCTCCCCTCTACTCTTCTTTTGTCTCTCTCTCTCTCCTACCCCTCCCCTCCTCTAGTTTTGTCTCTCCCCCTCTACTCCTCTTCTTTTGTCTCTCTCTCTCTCCTACCCCTCCCCTCCTCTAGTTTTGTCTCTCCCCCTCTACTCCTCTTCTTTTGTCTCTCTCTCTCTCCTACCCCTCCCCTCCTCTAGTTCTCTCCCCCTCTCCTCCTCTTCTTTTGTCTCTCTCTCTCTCTCCTACCCCTCCCCTCCTCTAGTTTAGTCTCTCCCCCTCTCCTCCTCTTCTTTTGTCTCTCTCTCTCTCCTACCCCTCCCCTCCTCTAGTTTCTCCCCCTCTCCTCCTCTTCTCTTGTCTCTCTCCCCCTCCTCTCCTTTTGTCGCTCTCCCTCTCTCCTCTCCTCTACCTAATGTAGACGTCCTACCTAAACCCCCTGAATTCCCCTCCATCCTCATCTAAAACGTGATGTTTTCTCATTAAGTCGATGAGGCTGGACTAGATAAGAATGTTAAGTACGTTGTCATTAGAACTCTCCCTCAACAGATATTGGACTTTTTTTTTTCTCCAATAGATTGCCTCGATAATAAGTATGTAACTTCTGCTTGTCCTTCAAAACTTATGGAGGGAGTGCCTGGGGGAAAACTGAACAGTCTATTCCTGGTACACCAACAGCTGTAGCTATGTACTGTACATGACATTTTTGTAGGTCCCTGGTGGGAAGCGCCAAGGACCAAGGTTAGTCTTGACTTTGGATTGAGAAGGAAGTATACTGATCAGGGTAAAAAAGCAAAGCACACAACTTCAGAAACCAACCCCAGGAACTTACCAAGAGTAAGCTCATAACTATAAAAACAAAACAAACAAAAAACACCTCTAAACAAACAACTACCTACAAAAAAACAAAGAAACTATTCACAATATTTTCTAAAATAAATATACAATTACCGCTTGATTTTTTTCCAGTTTGTACATTTAGTGAACTCGAGGTCGAACAGACACCATCTCCAGTGGCATGGTTTGAGCTGTAACAGCAGGCTAATTGGTGTGAATAAAAGCTGGTTGGCAGACAGAACCCTACCCTGGGAGCCCAGTCACAGAGCGCGCACACACACACACACACACACACACACACGCAGACACACACACACACACACACACACAAACACATACACACACACACACCTCTGTTCTACTCCTGGTTCAGAAGTGAAGCTGTCCAAAAAAACACTCCGCTGCCTGACTACAAATGAACAGAGCCATGTATGTAGATGTTTTCTCTGCTAATGAGGGTTTTGTGTGCAGCTAAATAACAGAGAGGAAGTGTCCTCTGTTTTAAATGGAGGAAGCTTCCTGGACTGGTGCTGTGGAGTTGTGAGAGGAGTTTGTTGGTGAGCTACTGAGAACAGACTGGATGTTATTCTAGTGTTTTGTAGTGTTGTTGGGGAACAAAACGGAGTGATAATATCTGCTTTCATTAGTGAGGTATGAGGTTAACATGAGATTCCGATTATGACCTGCAGGGATGTCAAAATGAAGAAGACATTTATTTTTTAGATTTTTTTTTAAACTCTTCAATATTGTAGAACTGAAGTGCCCCAGGCATTAACATTTCACACAGTCCAACCGTAATATCGGCGTATCCGATCAGATAAGTGATGAGTGATGAGTGTGTTTCCAGTCAGTTACAGCCGACTGAATACGTGTGGCATGTTGTTATGCTAATGTGTTGTCTTGGTTCACACAGAGACAGTATCTTACTGGGAGCGGCCTGTTCCTCCTCCGTAGGTTCCTCCTCTAGTTTCTTGGGCGGTCCCTTGATCTTATAGAGCATGGCCAGCAGACGGCCCTTTATAGACGTGTCTTCCTCCTCCTCCTCTTCCTCCACCGGGATGCCTGCAGGGACAGAGACAGAAACAAATATGAAGGGCAGGACTGGGAGGATGATTTTAAACTCAGATGTCTCCATCACATTTTGACATAGAGGTTCATGTAGACCTGGGCAGCCCAACACTCTTCCTGGAGATCTACTGTCCTGTAGGTTATCAGTCCGACCCTCTTCCTGGAGATCTACTGTCCTGTAGGTTATCAGTCCGACCCTCTTCCTGGAGATCTACTGTCCTGTAGGTTATCAGTCCGACCCTCTTCCTGGAGATCTACTGTCCTGTAGGTTGTCAGTCCGACCCTCTTCCTGGAGATCTACTGTCCTGTAGGTTATCAGTCCGACCGACCCTCTTCCTGGAGATCTACTGTCCAGTAGGTTATCAGTCCGACCCTCTTCCTGGAGATCTACTGTCTTGTAGGTTTTCAGTCCAACCCTCTTCCTGGAGATCTACTGTCCTGTAGGTTATCAGTCCAACCCTCTTCATGGAGATCTACTGTCTTGTAGGTTATCAGTCCAACCCTCTTCCAGGAGATCTACTGTGCTGTAGGTATTCAGTCCAACCCTCTTCCTGGAAATCGACTGTCCTGTAGGTTATCAGTCCAACCCTCTTCCTGGAGATCTACTGTCCTGTAGGTTAGTCAGTCCACCCCACAGGACGGTAGATCTCCAGGAAGAGGGTTTAGGAGCACTGATGTAGACCTAGAGTTCATTACTACAGTTAGCATATACAATCACTTTTGAACCTGTCAACCTATTGATTGATACTGATGCCAGTCAAGAGTCATCATGTCATATAGGAGACTTTTTGACTGAATAACTGAAATGACGTATTGATTTGATGTCAATGTGAAATCTGTGAGTTACAGCATGTGCCTGCATCTCAAGTTAGGATTTGTCTTTTAACTGTGTGTGTGTGTGTGTGTGTGTGTGTGTGTGTGTGTGTGTGTGTGTGTGTGTGTGTGTGTGTGTGTGTGTGTGTGTGTGTGTGTGTGTGTGTGTGTGTGTGTGCGTGCGTGCCTGCGTGCATGTGCTCCCATGTATGTGTGTGGTGTGCGTGTGAACATTGTACCGCAGTGCAGTCTCAGCTCATCATGAAATTTGTAGAGGTCCTCCTGAATCTCTTCAGGACAGGGACAGTCCTCCCCAGCAGCAAAGTTTAACAGGATGTTGATCTATATGGACAGATGGTGGGAGGGAGGGGGAGAGAGTCGGAGATTGCGAGAGAGAGAGAGACTCAGACAGAGAAACCGAGAGTCTATCCACACAGAGAGAGACTCAGACAGAGAAACTGAGAGGCAATCCCTACACCACAGCATCATTACAGTGAGTCAGACAGGCCAGGAGATTCCCCCTAGATCTCTATGACATCACATCTGTTTGATCCAGGAGATTGGTCAAACCATCCAGACCACCAGCTTGGGAACATAATTTATAGAGGATGCTATGAGGAGATAGGAGACATTCTACACCTGCTATACACCTGTCATAGCAAAACAACATATTTACCTGATATTTGTTGGATATTTGACGATTATATACTTAACTAAACAGTAAGACATTTCTGTTCTATTAAATGTCTGTGTAAACCAAGAGGAGCCTAAAAACCTACAGCTGGCATTCCAATGATCAGATGTGGTGGGTGTCACTGAGATAGAGAGAGCCTGGAGGAACAGAACAAAGGTCTCAGTATTCCTAATTATCCTGGCACCTGGGAGACGACACCAGAGGCAGATGACCACAGGATGAACCCAAAGTGGCTTATGGTGCACCTCCCAATCTATAGGGGAGGGGTTGAACCAGCCACTGAGCATTCTTGGTATCAGCTATATAAGAAACAGCATGGTCTGTAAAGGGTAGGCTCTCGGGCCCAAGACAGTTGGGTTGACCAGTCTAATTATTGTAATAATTAATCAATGTTGATTAATAAAGATGATTGTTTGAAGAAATTACAAAGTCTCTCTCACTTGGTTAGAAAAATCCACCATACACAACAGATGGTAGGTAGCTAGCTATATGTGAAGAGGCATATGCTAACTGTAAAAAAAAGACTCACTGTAAATTAAATTGAGTCCCTGATCCGGGCTTCAAGGATGTTACCAGTGTTTTGATTCTATTTCTGGCACTACAGTTTCTTAATAAAACATATAATTATAAATAAATGAAATATATCCCCGAAGAAAGAGGTCTTGGTGAGTACACTCTTAGAAAAAAGGGTTCCAAAAGGGTTCTTGGGCTGTCCCCATTGGAGAAATATTTTTGGTTCCAGGTAGAACCCTTTTTGGTTTCCGTCCAGAACCCTTATGGGTTCCATGTAGAACCCTCTGTAGAAAGGAACCAAAAAGGGTTCTACATTCAAACCAAAAGGGGTTCTTCAAATTGGTTCTCATGTGGGGACAGCAGAAGGACCATTTCAGTGTCAGACATCTTGTTTCTGAAACACAGATCAGTGTATTTGATAACTAGCAGCAGAGAGATTGATCAGCATAGGCTTAGCAGCTGTAGGAGAGTGTTATTAGAAGTGTGAAAAGGAGAACAGTGGGGAGCTCATTGGCCAGTGTGTGTGTGTGTGTGTGTGTGTGTGTGTGTGTGTGTGTGCGCGAGCTCATCATCGTGTTGGTATGAGGTGTTCTCTCTCTTTCTCTCTCCAATGTTCTTCTACTCAGCTCCCAAGCACAGTGAGGAAAGAGAAAGAGTTACATGGAGGTTTAATAGATCATAGATCAGTGGTTCTAAGTATCTGAGAGCCCCACTACCTCTGTGCTTCTCCTGCTGTTATATACAAATATAGGTACAAACATGACACTTTGCAAGTGAAGTGTGCTGGATCTACTTAACTTTGAACGATATTTGAACATTACCAACACACCTGCTAAGACACACCTGCCAAGACACACCTGCTAATAAGACACACCTGCTAATACACACCTACTAAGACACACCTGCTAATAAGACAGAACCGCTAAGGCACACCCGATAAGACACACCAGCTAATAAGACACACCTGCTAATAAGACACATCTGCTAATAAGACACACCTGCTAATAAGACACATCTACCAATACACACCTGTTAATAAGACACACCTGCTAATAAGACACCTGCTGATAAGACACATCAGCTAATAAGACAGACCTGCTAATAAGACACATCTGCTAAGACACACCTGCTAAGACACACCTTCTAAGATACATCTGCTAATAAGACACACCTGCTAATAAGACACATCTGCTAAGGCGACACACCTGCTAAGACACACCTGCTAATAAGACACACCTGCTAATAAGACACACCTGCTAATAAGACACCCACCCACTAAGACACGCCAGCTAATAAGACACACCTGCTAATAAGACATACCAGCTAATATGACACACCTGCTAATATGACACACCTGCTAAGACACACCTGCTAAGACACCCCTGCAAATAAGACACACCCGCTAATATGACACACCAGCTAATAAGACACACCCGCTAATAAGACACACCTGCTAATAAGACACACCTGCTAAGACACACCCGCTAAGACACCCCTGCTAATAAGACACACCTGCTAAGATGACACATCTGCTAATAAGACACACCTACTAAGACACACCTGCTAATAAGACACACCTGCTAAGACGACACACCTACTGAGACACGCCTGCTAATTAGACACACCTACTAAGACACATCTGCTAAGACGACACACCTGCTAATAAGACACACCTACTAAGACACACCTGCTAATAAGACACACCTGCTAAGACAAACCTGCTAAAGCAACCCTCAGATGCATTTACAAGTTATATTGCTGCTTTAAACTGCTGGCTGCATTCGCAAGTTAGTCAAAACCACAGACACAGGGTTAGATATTTCTGCATTCCCGACAGATCATTTACAGTTCGACTCAACACCCAAGCTGAAGGAACCTCATATCAGTATAGCCACCACCAGGGACCACTGTAAGAGGCTGGGTTGTTTGAGACAGATTAGTCTAACATCTGTTGTTGTGAAAATGAGAAAACCCTGTGGGGGATATTTTGGTCAGGCAGGGAATCCGAGTACCAGAGGCATCTGTCTGTCTTGATTTAAGGCTTTAGAAGGGTCAAACGGGGCCCTGACTTTTGGTATTTTGGGGGGTTCTTGCTGTGCTTGAAATTTGAAACCTTCATTTCAGAAATGTTTTTAAAGTTTTTACTTTCTGTGACCTTACAGCATTTTATGGCAGTTTTTTGCCTTTTTCAAATTTCTATCAAGATAGTTGAATGACAGTTTTTTTTTCTGATACTAGATACAAAGTATCATAATCAACAAAACACAGAACAACTGCTTCTTCTTTAACAACATGGTTGAATGTCGGGAGGTTTTTTGTTGTTGTACAAGAAAGACGAGAACAGTACCTGTTCCTGAGGAGGGGATCTGAACTCCTTGGTCTTCTTGGCGGTGATGGCAGCAGACATGTTGAGGGCCAACATCAACTCGTTGTACCTGAACTTCTGGTTGTACTGCAGCTTGGACACGAAGCTGTCCGAGAAGGACACGATGGCCTCGATACGCTGCTTCAACTCACAGTCACAGAAGTAGTGCAGCAGCTCACACATCTAGTCGATAAGGAAGAGACGAGAGAGAGTTAGATCATGTTAGATCATGGACAGTACCGTGTAGTACAGTACACAACAGGCTTAGGGTCAATTCTGAATTGAGTTGTGAATTGCTTTTTAATACAAGTTAGTATTATCTAGTAGACAGGAGAGAGATACAGTTGGTGTTCAAACATCTAGTAGAGAGGGGTATGTCAGTCAGTATTCCATATACAGTACAGTACTATAGTTATTTACACATTATTTATAGTTATTTACACATCTACACTACTTTTGTTACATGTGATGTACCAATTATAGCTTAATCTGATCACCAAAATGTTATTCAGTTTAGTTGGTGTTTTTGCTGATAGTAGTTTTGCTGGTACATTCAACTTGATTTAGTAGCACACATCCCTGCAGCCCTCGCTAGGCGGGGGGCCCACAATTATTCTTATTTTTTTGTTGTTTTGGGGGGGGAGGGGTTTCCAACCGGAGGGCGCCCCCCCCCCAGGAAGTATATTAACATGTCATAAGTCAAGATTTTTGTTTTTTATTTTTTACATTTTACAATTAGAGGAAATTAGCTATAACACTGCAACATGTTTCTCTCAGCCTCATGGCAAAATGTGTAGAATAGTAGGAAATTAGCTATAAAACCTGTTTCCCTCAGCCTCATGGCAAAATGTGTAGAATAGTAGGAAATTAGCTATAAAACCTGTTTCCCTCAGCCTCATGGTCAAACAAATAAATATATAAAAACCCACCTTGTTGTGGGGTCACGAAACTGTTCAACGCTACTGCAGCCACTTTACTATTGGCATCAATTTCCTAACAATCCATTTAGCTGGGACTTAACACCTGGGACTTAACACATGGGACTGAACGACTGGGACTTAACACCTGGGACTTAACACATGGGACTGAACGACTGGGACTGAACGCCTGGGACTGAACGCCTGGGACAGAACGCCTGGGACTGAATGCCAACTCTGCCAGTGTTTGAGAAACTGTGTGTGTGTGTGTGTGTGTGTGTGTGTGCGAACGCTCACTCTCTCCTACCTGTCGTTTGACAGACTCAGGCAGTGTCTTCTCCAGCAGTCCCTTCACGGTCGGTTTGACCTCCTTGGTCTCCTCCTCACCAGCCTCCACAGCCTTCTCCTCGTTGCTGCTCACCTCCTCCTTCTCTCCTCCTCCTGCTGATGCTGTCACCTCCTCCTCCTCCGGCTCCCCGAACACATTAGGGTCAATGAGGAGCAGGATCAGCCTCACCTAGTACATGAAAAAACATCCCACATAATTAAAATATACATCCCATACATGTAACTGCCAGAATAAAGGAAACACTTGAGTGAATGAGGGATACAAAGTATATTGAAAGCAGGTGCTTCCACACACGAGTGGTTCCTGAGTTAATTAAGCAATTAACATCCCATCATTCTTAGGGTGATGTATAAAAGTGCTGGGCAGGCCATTATTTTGTCTACCATGGCTATGCCCCCATAGAACGACAATGCCCCCCATCCACAGGGCAAGAGCGGACACTGAATGGATTTATGGGCATGAAAACGTTGTAAACCATATGCCATGGCCGTCTCAGTCACCAGATCTCAACCCAACTGAACACTTCTAAGAGGTTCTGGAGCAGAACCAGAGACACCGCTTTCCATCACCATCAACAAAACACCAAATTATCTAATTTTGTTTGTGGAAGAATGGTGTCACATCCCTCCAATAGAGTTCTAGACACTTGTAGAAGATATACCAAGGTGCATTAAATCTGTTTTGGCTCGTGGTGCCCCAATGCACTACTAACACACTTTATGTTGGTGTTTCCTTTATTTTGGCAGTTACCTGTATATACCATTTAACAGACACTATGTTTATACATCTGTATATACCATTTAACAGACACTATGTTTATACATCTGTATATACCATTTAACAGACACTATGTTTATACATCTGTATATACCATTTAACAGACACTATATTTATCCAACAGGCAGTACATCCATTTTTTGTATACGTCACCCTGGGTTGTATTCATTAGCGCACACTGAACAGAACTGTTCCAATCCGTTTGCTTTCGTTTCGGTCATAGTGAATACGACCCTGGTGTTGCTATAGCGCCACACTCACACACCATACCAACTGATCTAAACCTCACCTCCTCGCTGGAGAGTACCCCCATGATCAGCAGAGTCCCGATCAGCTTGAGGATGGGGACAAACTGGTACTCCACACTGCCCCCTACTGGGTCTCTGATGTGACTGCCTCCTCCCTGCACCGCCTCAGTCAGCATACTGATGGCCTTCTCCTTCAGGATGCCCAGGGGGATCTGGGGACTGGAGGAATCATTATAATAAGGTATTTTATTGATAGTTAATTTGTCGTACCCGAGGCATTAGAAAGTATAACACTATAACAACGTAAGTCAAAGTGGTAAAAAGCTAAACCTGTAACAGAAATAGGGTTCGGAATCTTTCAAATACTTTGAGCGTTTTGCTCAAGTCTGTCTAGAGCGTCAGATGGGCGGGGTTTACAGTTTTGTCACCATTCTATTGGTCCAGTAAGCCAGGCAAGCTCAATCAAGCCGAAGATGAAGTATTTGAAATTATTTCAAATAGTATGTGAGCCGAAGTCTGAAAGCATTACAGCTTGATAGAAAAGTACTATGCAAGTTGAGTTAAAGTGTTTAACCTCTGACCTGTGGAGGTGCTGCTGTTTCTTGGTGGTGATGAAGGAGAGAGGGGAGAAGTTGAGGCGTGGTTTCAGCGAGGTGCTGAGGCCTACACCGGGTAGAGAGTGTCTCTTGGACTCGTCAGGGAACAGCTTGATGGAGCGCGTCTCATCAGTCACGGGGATAATAAACTCGTTGTTCATCATCAGACGAGCCTCTTTCGCTGTCTCCAGGTGGATGCTGGTGGTAGGTACCAGCAATAAATCAATATATCAACCAACCAACCAATCAATTAAGCAGTCAGTCATTTAACCAATCAATTATCAGCATAATAACAGATTTCTATAAAATAGTAGGTTAACATTCTGTTCATTATAAAGACCCCTCATCTACCAACCAATGAACTCCACACCCACCTCATAAGAACATTATAGAATCCCTCTCTCAGCATGCCGGACAGGTATTGGTTGTCGATGGTGTAGAGCAGCTGTGATTGGTCGAGGTGGGAGCAGAGGGCGTGTGCCACACGGGTGTTGCCCAATGCGCAGAGGGCACAGTAGAGCATCAGGGTGTGGTAGTGGAACTTCCTCAGACCCTCATTCTCCGATAGCTCCAGGATGTCCAGACACCTGAGGGGAGTGGACCGGAAGGGATGGAGAGGGGAGGGGGTTGAGGGAGAGACAGAGAGAGAGCGAGAGAGAGAGAGAGAGACAGACAGAGAGAGAGAGAAAAAAGAAAGAGAGAGACAGAGAGAGAGAGAGAAGATAGCAAAGAGAGAGAGAGAGAGAGAGAGAGAGAGAAGATAGCAAAGAGAGAGAGAGAGAGAGAGAGAGAGAGAGAGAGAAGATAGCAAAGAGAGAGAGAGAGAGAGAGAGAGAGAGAGAGAGAGATGACAGCAAAGAGAGAGAGAGAAAGTGAGAGCGAGACAGAGAGTAATACATGGATTTAGGAGATAAAGTGGAAACTCCACCTAGCCCACCAGAGGGATAAATGAACAAGATATTGCTACATTCATCAAGTGTCTAGGAGTAGAGGTTGGGTGTTGATCTCCGATAGAAATAAACCACCTGTTTTCCTCAGGTATATGAACAGCCATCATCTGCAGTGGCTCCAGACACTGCACCACCCAGCCGTGTCTCTCTGAGACCCTGGCGGTCTCCACGGTGAGGAAAGTGTTTGGCATACGGCTCCACAGAACCGCTACGATGGTCTGAACGTCCAGACGTGGTGGACACTGGGGCACAGGGTTACGTTGCTCACTCTTAAAGATGGCTGACGACAGGGGCATTGCATCCTGGGGAGAGAGAGAGAGAGAGAGAGAGAGAGAGAGAGAGAGAGAGAGAGAGAGAGAGAGAGAGAGAGAGCATCATTACAATACTGTATATAGACATAATATGACATTTGAAATGTCTCAATTCCTTTGGAAGTAGCAGACTGGCTACAGTAGCAGACTGGCTATAGTAGCTGACTGGCTATTGTAGCAGACTGGCTAAAGTTGCAGACTGGCTATAGTAGTAGACTTGCTATGGTAGCAGACTTGCTATAGTAGCAGACTTGCTTTTGTAGCAGACTGGCTAAAGTTGCAGACTCGCTATAGTAGCAGACTGGAAATAGTAGCAGACTGGCTATAGAGGTAGACTGGTTATAGTAGTAGACGGGCTATAGTAGTAGACTGGCTATAGTTGCAGACTGGCTATAGTAGTAGACTGGCTATAGTAGTAGACTTGCTATAGTAGTAGACTTGCTATAGTAGTAGACTGGATATTGTAGTAGACTTGCTATAGTAGTAGACTGGATATTGTAGCAGACTGGCTAAAGTTGCAGACTGGCTATAGTAGCAAACTGGATACAGTAGTAGACTCGCTATAGTAGCAGACTTGCTATTGTAGCAGACTGGATATAGTAGTAGACTGGATATAGTAGCAGACTTGCTATTGTAGCAGACTGGATATAGTAGCAGACTGGATATTGTAGCAGACTGGATATTGTAGTAGACTGGATATAGTAGTAGACTGGATATAGTAGTAGACTGGATATAGTAGTAGACTGGATATAGTAGCAGACTTGCTATTGTAGCAGACTGGATATAGTAGCAGACTGGATATTGTAGCAGACTGGATATTGTAGTAGACTGGATATAGTAGTAGACTGGATATAGTAGTAGACTGGATATAGTAGCAGACTTGCTATTGTAGCAGACTGGATATAGTAGCAGACTGGATATTGTAGCAGACTGGATATTGTAGTAGACTGGATATAGTAGTAGACTGGATATAGTAGTAGACTGGATATAGTAGTAGACTGGATATAGTAGTAGACTGGATATAGTAGTAGACTGGATATAGTAGTAGACTAGATATTGTAGTAGACTGGATATTGTAGTAGACTGGATATAGTAGTAGACTGGTTATTGTAGTAGACTGGATATAGTAGTAGACTGGATATAGTAGTAGACTGGATATAGTAGTTGTAGTAGACTGGATATAGTAGCAGACTGGATATAGTAGTAGACTGGATATAGTAGTAGACTGGATATAGTAGTTGTAGTAGACTGGATATAGTAGCAAACTGGATACAGTAGTAGACTCGCTATAGTAGCAGACTTGCTATTGTAGCAGACTGGATATAGTAGTAGACTGGATATAGTAGCAGACTTGCTATTGTAGCAGACTGGATATAGTAGCAGACTGGATATTGTAGCAGACTGGATATTGTAGTAGACTGGATATAGTAGTAGACTGGATATAGTAGTAGACTGGATATAGTAGTAGACTGGATATAGTAGTAGACTGGATATAGTAGCAGACTTGCTATTGTAGCAGACTGGATATAGTAGCAGACTGGATATTGTAGCAGACTGGATATTGTAGTAGACTGGATATAGTAGTAGACTGGATATAGTAGTAGACTGGATATAGTAGCAGACTTGCTATTGTAGCAGACTGGATATAGTAGCAGACTGGATATTGTAGCAGACTGGATATTGTAGTAGACTGGATATAGTAGTAGACTGGATATAGTAGTAGACTGGATATAGTAGTAGACTGGATATAGTAGTAGACTGGATATAGTAGTAGACTAGATATTGTAGTAGACTGGATATTGTAGTAGACTGGATATAGTAGTAGACTGGTTATTGTAGTAGACTGGATATAGTAGTAGACTGGATATAGTAGTAGACTGGATATAGTAGTTGTAGTAGACTGGATATAGTAGCAGACTGGATATAGTAGTAGACTGGATATAGTAGTAGACTGGATATAGTAGTTGTAGTAGACTGGATATAGTAGCAGACTGGATATAGTAGCAGACTGGATATAGTAGTAGACTGGATATAGTAGTAGACTGGATATTGTAGCAGACTGGATATTGTAGCAGACTGGATATAGTAGCAGACTGGATACAGTAGTAGACTGGATATAGTAGCAGAGTGGATATTGTAGCAGACTGGATATAGTAGTAGACTGGATATAGTAGCAGACTGGATATAGTAGTAGACTCGCTATAGTAGCAGACTTGCTATTGTAGCAGACTGGCTAAAGTTGCAGACTGGCTATAGTAGTAGACTGGATATAATAGTAGACTGGGGGACACCAACCTTGATCTTGACAAACTCAAACTGGAAGAGGTTGGTGCTGGTGGGACGCACAAACACAGCAGGGAACAGCTTGGTGTTGGACTCCACCTAAACACAAGAATATACACACAATCATTACCTCAAGAACAACATCAACAGCCTATAGACACACAACAATAAATCTCACATCATTACAATATATCAACCACCTAGACATACAGGACTAAAGGACAACAAGTCAACCACCTGCTTAGAGTCAATCACACATCAGCAACTCTAAAAGGTATGGTTACTAAATTGAGTTGCACTAGATACACTTGATATGACTTCAGGACCATGCTAACCATCTGTTCACCATCTAGAACACATACTCAACAACACTTCAGGGGATTGATGCTAGTGTTATTTTCACCTTTGAGTTCTAGAACCCTCTAAATTGTCAAGGTGGAACACACAGCATTCTAAGTATGATTTCATCTATATGGTAAACATGTGTCTGTGTCTGTCCCAATTGGACCTCTATTCCCTATATAGTGCACTTCTTTCGACTAGGGCCCACAGGGCTCATTTGGGACACACTTTTGTATTTTAAGAGATGTTTCTTGATACCCTGCAGATAATTACACAGCCGTCACAACTCATCTTCCTCTGGTGGTCTGCGTTGGGGGAAGGACAGACACAGTTCTCACTCTAAGTAAATAAATCTGTTGGGGGGGGGGGTTCGAGTAAAAGATCATTAACGTTTGGGCCATCTTGGTTTGCATTCAGACAGCCGACTGATTAGTTCGGTTTTTTAAACTGCCCCTCTGATGCCTATCTGACCATCACACAGTGTATCAATGCCAGCCATCAGCAGAGACTCCCTGTGTCCCAAATGCCACCCTATTCCCAATACCAGAGCCTGGTCAAAAGTAGTGCACTATATTGGGAATAAGGGGCCATTAGGGACACAGATAAAGTCTTGGACAGGGGGCCAGGCCATGAATCAGACAGTGTATCAATGCCAGGCAGCCATCAGACAACAGACAGAAAAAAAAAAATATATATACAGTATATATGGAGAGAGATAGTTAGAGAGAGATAGAAAGAAAGAGGCAATTACCCCCCCAAAATTGAAAAGAAATAAAGATTTTGAAACGAAATAAGAAAATGTAATATTTATTGGGAAAAACCCCTTTGTGCCAAATTAGCTGCAGAATATGTTGTCTCCAAACTTTTGGCCACGACTGTATTGTCCTGTTGATAGTTATTACTCATTGAATATCATCATTTTATTATCTATCTGCGTCATCATTGATTTGATGTGTCTGTGTTTGCGTAAACGATGTGAAATGGCTGGCGAGTTAGTGGTGCGCGCTAGTGGCATTTCAATTGGTGATGTCACTCTCTCTCAGACCTTGAGGTAGTTGTTTCCATTTCTCTGCACGGGCCACGGCTTTTGTGGTGCAATAATAACAATGCTTCTAAGGGTGACTGTTGTCGATGTGTTCAGAGGGTGGTTCGAGCCTCGGTTAGGGCAAGAAGAGGGACAGAAGAACACTGTTACATTTGCTCTGGCAACACCTTCAATGCCAATAAATCCACTTGAATAGAGCGAGAGAGAGAGACAAAGGAAAGAGAGTCTGGTGGCTGGACCTGTGATGTAGTGAGTGAAGATTAAAGCTTCAAATCAGAGTAAAAGCCTACTTTATTTCCTTAGAGAGGGACAATTATTCTATCCTTTAATAGCCAATTCACTTCACAGTCTGAGGAAGAAGAGGAGGTCCCTGGGCTGGGACTCTAATTTGTACTTCACACAATTGGGTTATCAGCTAACGTGAATCCAATGTGAGAACTAAACCGTTGAGTCCTGACTACATGGAATTCCAGAAAAAAAACTGAGAATCGGAGTTGCATATGCCTACTGTGTAATGTGTATGGTGAATGCAGTAGGCCTACCTACTCTACTGTAATCTAGATGGTGAATGCAGTAGCATTACTTACTGTACTGTAATCTATATGGAGAATACAGTGGGTCTACCTACTGTACTGTAATCTATATGGTGAATGCAGTAGGTCTACCTACTGTACTGTAATCTATATGGTGAATGCAGTAGGTCTACCTACTCTACTGTAATCTATATGGTGAATGCAGTAGGTCTACCTACTGTAATGTAATTTTAACTGGATGTTGAATGTATTAGGCCTACCTCATAGGTGGTCGCCAGCTCCTTGCCATTGGCTGTGAAGGAGAGAAAGCCTGTTGCCAGGTCAACGAGACAGCCAATCTCCAGGTCGATGTTAGACCGGGATGATGAGTGGGAGGAGCCGACAACATCTCCAGCACACACCATGTAGCAGTTACTCCTCCGAACACTGGAATGGACAGACAGGGTGGGAGAGAGTTAAAACAGGGAGGGAGGGACTGAGTGAGTGAGTGAGTGAGTGAGTGGTGTCAACTCTCCAGTTAAAAAGCTAGAACTTGCCTCTCGTGGACGCGTCCTCTCTCGTCTCCCAGGGTTACGGTAACCGTGCGTGTCTTGTTAAGGCTGAATTGTTTGCTATGATAATGGTAGTCGGGGGTTACCCAGCCCACCCACACCGATGCTGGGTCCTGGCCAGCAAACACCCTCACTGAGTGATAATACGTTGTAATGCTGCCATACTCATCTTCCTTTGGAGGCAAACTGCAGAAGGAAAAGCACCAGGTAAAATCAACAATATGTTATCAGGTCCCAGTTCACAATAAGTGAGTGTGTAAAATATTATTATATTGGCTGATAGATTGATATCTATGCCCTTCCAAATTGGAAATATGAAATCTCTAAAGCCTTGGTTGAAAGCAATATGTGTGTTTCTACACGAGTGTTTCTACATTGTTTCTGACCTGAGTTTCTGAGACTCGTCAGGATTGATATGAGGAGCGTGGAGCTCTACAGGCATGCTCAGTCTGCAGTACAGCATGTCACTGTTGCTCTGCTGGGTCCCAAACGTCTTGTGGGTCACCTTCAGGCACGGAGGGTTGTCCACTGTCCCATCTATCCTCGTCACCTGGGGACAACAAAATCACATTCAGAGAGGAGGAGCAGTCATGATCATATTCAGAGAGGAAGATCAGTCACATTCAGAGAGGAGGAGCAGTCACATTCAGAGAGGAGGAGCAGTCACATTCAGAGAGGAGGAGCAGTCACATTCAGAGAGGAGGAGCAGTCACATTCAGAGAGGAGGAGCAGTCACATTCAGAGAGGAAGATCAGTCACATTCAGAGAGGAGGAGCAGTCACATTCAGAGAGGAGGAGCAGTCACATTCAGAGAGGAAGATCAGTCACATTCAGAGAGGAGGAGCAGTCACATTCAGAGAGGAGGAGCAGTCACATTCAGAGAGGAAGATCAGTCACATTCAGAGAGGAGGAGCAGTCACATTCAGAGAGGAGGAGCAGTCACATTCAGAGAGGAGGAGCAGTCACATTCAGAGAGGAGGAGCAGTCACATTCAGAGAGGAGGAGCAGTCATAATCACATTCAGAGAGGAAGATCAGTCACATTCAGAGAGGAAGAACAATCACATTCAGAGAGGAAGATCAGTCACATTCAGAGAGGAAGATCAGTCACATTCAGAGAGGAAGATCAGTCACATTCAGAGAGGAAAAGCAGTCACATTCAGAGAGGAAGAGCAATCACATTCAGAGAGGAAGATCAGTCACAATCACATTCAGAGAGGAAGATCAGTCACATTCATATGGAGAAGAGAATGATTAGCACTCAGAACCAGGTAGGGAACTTTATGTTTGTCACTAGCCAAACTGATTTGCTTCAGGCTGTCAGGCTTTAGTGGAGATTTAGTGGAGATTGTTCAACATCAGGCCCCTGGGTAATCAGGCCACTAAATATTAAAACGGTACCTCGATGTGGTTGTGGTCCTTGGGGATGTTGACGAAGGTAGGCAGGCGTTTGCTGAACCACATGGTGACCTCTCTGTTCATGTTGACGGCGAAGGGTTCGAAGCCCTCCTGCAGGCCACACGTGGTGTAATACTTAAAGCTGCTGGCGTCCTTCCCCAGGTTCATACGGCCAATCTCAGACTGGGCCAGACAACACACTGGGATGAAGCCTGGAGGAATTAGAGGTAATAGGTTAGAGGTTTATCTGGGACTGGGCCAGACAACACACTGGGATGAAGCCTGGAGGAATTAGAGGTAATAGGTTAGAGGTTTATCTGGGACTGGGCCAGACAACACACTGGGATGAAGCCTGGAAATCATAGATGTCAGAGGTTAGAGGTTAACATATGTTTCTGGTAAGGAATTAATCTGATGCCTCAACCCAAAAGCAATTAACTTCGCAAAAATACCCATTATTTGGAAAGCATTCTGTTACACCACACTCCCTAGATTCTAGAATATTGGAGAAGGAACTTCATTTGGAACACAGCAATCGATATGATTTACATTAAGTAACTGTGTGTTTCCTCCAACAGCAACACCAGAAATGACTGATTTCCCCATTGCCTTGCGGCTTTATGTTTCACATGCTCTGCATCGCCGTTTTCTAAGAAAAGAGATTTAAACCTCGAGAGGTTACCATTCTGGTAAAGCTCATTTTCAATACATGGATAAATAAACACATTTCACAATGCAAAGCCAATTTATGTGAAAACGGACAATAAAACAGTTTATTTTTATTGATGAATACATGAAGTTAGTTTAGGAAGGATGAACCTCAATCTCCAATTTTCATAGAGGAAAAATGTGACTACACAATCTTCCAAGTTAAGACTAAAGAAGGAAAAATATAAACTTACCATCGTCTGTCTGGAAGTCAACCAAGCAGAGCTCGGATCCCTTGTAAAGATAAACTCACCATCATCTGTCTCGAAGTCAACGAAGCAGAGCTCAGATCCCTTGTTAGTGATGAGTAGCTCTCCGTTGAGGGTGAAGACCATAGACTTGTCCTCCATGTTGATCATGCAGCCCACCACGTCTCCCTTGTTCCATGACTGGCCGAAGAAACGTGCACCCATGTGCATTCGACGGCCCTGGGGGAACAAAACAACAACACGTGTTACTAACCCTAATGTAATATTCACCACTACAACGTAAAGTTGATCAAGTGTACGATCAAGTGTACAATAATTTGCCTTGATACATGGCATACCATTTTTGGGGGATTTAGCCTATTTGTTGTTGACTTGTTTGGCAACAATATAACATTGCTAAATGCAGAATCAGTTATGCCAGGTCTATACGTACATGATGATAAACGTAAACACTCAGTCACAACAAAGTTACAGACGTCCTTCCTAACTCAGTTGCCGGAGAGAAAGGAAACAGCTCAGGGAATATTTTATTCTCTACAGGCTTCCTTCTTTTCACTCTGTCATTTAGCTTCGTTTTGGGGTTATCTGCAATGTTGTTGATCTATCCTCAGTTTTCTCCTATCACAGCCATTAAACTGGTGAAATCCCTGAGTAGTTTCTTTCCTCTGGCAACTGAGTTAAGGATCATTTCTAATTCTTTGTAGTGGATGGGTGTATTGATACACATTCCAAAGTGTAATTAATAACTTCACCATTCTCAAAGGGATATTCAATGTTTGCTTTTTTAATTTTATTTCTACCCATCTACCAATAGGTGCCCTTTGCGAGGCTTTGGAAAAACTCCCAGGTCTTTGTGGTTGAATCTGTGTTTGAAATTCGCTGCTTGACTGAGGGACCACACAGAAAATTGTATGTGTGGGGTACAAAGATTAGGTAGTCCTTAAAACATAATGTTAATATTATTGCCCACAGAGTGAGTCCATGCAATGTATTACGTGACTTGTTAAGCACATTTTCACTCACTGAACTTATTTAGGCTTGCCATAACAAAGGAGTTGAATACTTATTGACTCAAGACATTTCAGCTTTTCATTTTGTATTCATTTGTAAAAATGTCACTTCGACATTATGGGGTATTGTGTGTAGGCCAGTGACAAAACAACGCAATTTAATCAATTTTAAATTCAAGCTGTTACACAACAAAATGTGAAAAGGTCAACGGTTTTGAATACTTTCTGAAGGCACTGTAGACTATGATAAACTTCAAACAGTATAAAAAGATAAGTTAACATTACATAAAAACAGATAAGATAAAAACAGATAAGATATATTATTTAAAGATACTAGGTGTTGTCTGTTTACCTTGTATCCATCGAAGATGTAGGCCTGGTCGTCCATGCCCAGGTCAAAGTCTGACCTACAGCCTGGTCTAGCCCAACCAACCCTCATGTCCCCTCCCGTCAGGGCCTCAAACTCAAAGTACCACTTCCCTGTCTTCACTGCATACGTCTGCTCTACGCGGAAGAACCGGATCGTCTCAATGCTCTGCTTCTCCACAATATGACAGGCTGGGGACACAAGGAAGAAGACATTCAACCAATGAAAATTCTAAAGACGCCCTCCACCTTTAAGTGTATATATGAGGTTGCTCGAGAGATATCTTATAACTGTGGCAGAGCATTGAATCTGGCTCGAAGGACCATATCTATTGCAGTCAATTGAAGATTGACTGCAATAGCATCCACAGGAATTACTGGGAAAAGGGGAAGGATACATTCAAGTTGGCAGTGATACGGATTTCTTTATCTAACGGAATGAAAATGTACATTGATTGTGTAAAAAAAGACCTGTACCGGTTTGCTTGCCCATGGCTTAGTTGCAGGATGGTACATGTGTGTGACAAGATAACTTACTACCATACATTATATTGCTGCTACAGTCCTCTACTCACGTTCCTGGTCTGGGGGGTCGATGTTGTAGCCATATCCCACCAGGGTCCTGATGGCCTCTCTCAGACTGTCTCTGTTAGACTTCTTGGTTCTCTCGTCTAGTAAAGCGTACGGCACCAGACGAGGGTTTCGCCTGCTCTTCACGTCCTACAGAGAAATAACGACAACAACAAAAAAATCAGCTCTGTCAGGGTTCTCTTGTTAAATGATGTTATATACCATCAACAATGGTATGTTACATGACAATCTAAATGCATGAAATGTATGCTATCAGGGCTCATCCGTTGATCTTATGCCTGACATACACCATTCATTCACTGGTCATGAGTTACTATGTATGTGCATTGAATTACAGTTACAATCTGTGATGATAGAGAGCTGGTCCAAAACATGTACCTGCTGAATGCCGTAGGTCCATCCTTGTTTGATCCTGTCCTTGGCCCAAACGTTGTGAGCGTTCTCCGCCAGTTTATCTACCAGAACCTCATGACCAGCCGTCAGTTTCTCCTCAGAAAGATCCAGCGGCGTTGGCTTGTACCCGTTAGACATCACATAGCTATATAAACACACAGGATATAGCCATTAGACATCACACAGCTACACATATACACAGCACATAGCCATTCGACATCACATAGCTACATATATACACAGGATATAGCCATTAGACATCACATAGCTACACATATACACAGCACATAGCCATTCGACATCACATAGCTATATAAACACACAGGAAATAGCCATTAGACATCACACAGCTACACATATACACAGGATATAGCCATTAGACATCACACAGCTACACATATACACAGCACATAGCCATTCGACATCACATAGCTACATATATACACAGGATATAGCCATTAGACATCACATAGCTGCACATATACACAGCACATAGCCATTAGACATCACACAGCTACACATATACACAGGATATAGCCATTAGACATCACATAGCTACACATATACACAGGATATAGCCGTTAGACATCACATAGCTACATATATACACAGGATATAGCCATTAGACATCACATAGCTACATATATACACAGTAAATAGCCATTAGACATCACATAGCTACACATATACACAGTAAATAGCCATTAGACATCACATAGCTACATATATACACAGGATATAGCCGTTAGACATCACATAGCTACATATATACACAGGATATAGCCGTTAGACATCACATAGCTACATATATACACAGTAAATAGCCATTAGACATCACATAGCTATATAAACACACAGGATATAGCCATTAGACATGACACAGCTACACAAATACACAGGATTTAGCCATTAGACATCACATATACACAGGACATAGGCATTAGACATCACATAGCTACACATATGCACAGCACATAGCCATTCGACATCACATAGCTATATAAACACACAGGATATAGCCATTAGACATGACACAGCTACACATATACACAGCACATAGCCATTCGACATCACATAGCTATATAAACACACAGGATATAGCCATTAGACATCACATAGCTATATAAACACACATGATATAGCCATTAGACATGACACAGCTACACAAATACACAGGATTTAGCCATTAGACATCACATATACACAGGACATAGGCATTAGACATCACATAGCTACATATACACACAGGATATAGCCATTAGACATCACACAGCTACATAAATACACAGGAAATAACCATTAGACATCACATAGCTACACATACACACAGGATATAGCCATTAGACATCACACAGCTATATAAATACACAGGAAATAACCATTAGACATCACACAGCTACATAAATACACAGGAAATAGCCATTAGACATCATATGTACACAGGATATAGCCATTAGACATCACACAGCTACCCGTATACACAGGATATAGCCATTAGACATCACACAGCTATATAAATACACAGGAAATAACCATTAGACATCACACAGCTACATAAATACACAGGAAATAGCCATTAGACATCATATGTACACAGGATATAGCCATTAGACATCACACAGCTACATAAATACACAGGAAATAATCATTAGACATCACACAGCTACATAAATACACAGGATATAGCCATTAGACATCACATAGCTACACATATACACAGGACATAGGCATTAGACATCACATAGCTACACATATACACAGGATATAGCCGTTAGACATCACATAGCTATATATACACACAGGATATAGCCATTAGACATCACACAGCTACATAAATACACAGGAAATAACCATTAGACATCACATAGCTACACATACACACAGGATATAGCCATTAGACATCACACAGCTACATAAATACACAGGAAATAACCATTAGACATCACACAGCTACATAAATACACAGGATATAGCCATTAGACATCACACAGCTACATAAATACACAGGAAATAATCATTAGACATCACACAGCTACATAAATACACAGGATATAGCCATTAGACATCACACAGCTACACATATACACAGGATATAGCCATTAGACATCACACAGCTACACAAACACACAGGGCAATAATAGGTTAACACAGTAAAAAGAAGCATTGAAGGAAAGCCTTCTTAGCCAGGCCTCCAAGCCCAAGACAGTGTTCCTCTGATTTCCTAATGTCACTCATATCACATTGTTATGTTGACTGGTCATCTCAGAAATAATGACTTACATTGGGTACATTTCTCCCCTAGAAACGACTGCGGGGTTGTATTACTGTAACTCATTATCAATCAATTAATCAATACTAGTAAAAACCACATGACTTACTCTTTGGGCAGTTTGACTTTCTTCAGATCGTCCTCGGCGTTAACGTTGGTCTGTGTCACATGACATCCCAATGCCAACAGGGTCCTGAGATACACAGAGAGCGACAGGGAACAGGATTTACCGCTTTCAATGCATAACCCACTCCATCCTCTTCTTTTTTTCTATATATTTTTTCTAATGTAGACATTCGTAAGGTCCACAGACACCGGCGTGAGGTGGAGGGGCTCGTACCCTGACAGACAGACTTACACTCAGGCCAGGTGACAGCACAGCATCTGCACAGCACCTGGCACAGCACCTGCACAGCACCTGCACAGCACCTGGCACTATTCTGCAACATTTATATTCCACATTACTGTTTCATGAGATCATCACCAGTAACTTTTTTAAATATATGTTTTGTATTGATTGTATAACATTTCATATTTTTTAAGGGGTAGATCAACTTTCATATTGTAGATAGATTGTAGCTTCGATCACTGTAATTGTCTGCATCATTTCCAAACCCCCAATATATCAAAACCTTACAAAAGGTCAAAAACCTTAAACAGCCTGGAGGTGTGTTGGGTCATTGTCCTGTTGAAAAACAAATGATAGTCCCACTAAGCGCAAACCAGATGGGATGGCATATCGCTGCCAAATCCTGTGGTAGCCATGCTAGTTGAATTCTAAATAAATCACAGTGTCACCAGCAAAGCACCCCCCACCATCACACCTCCCCCTCCATGCTTCACGGTGGGAACCACACATGCGGAGATCATCCGTTCACCTACTCTGCATCTCACAAAGACACGGAGGTTGGAAACAAAAATCTCATCAGACCAAAGGACAGATTTCCACCGGTCTAATTTCCATTGCTCGTTGTTTCTCGGCACAAGCAAGTCTCTTCTTCTTATTGGTGTCCTTTAGTAGTGGTTTCTTTGCAGAAATTCAACCTTGAAGGACTGATTCACACAGTCTTCTCTGAACAGATGATGTTGAGATGTGTCTGTTACTTGAACTCTGTGAAGCATTTTGTGGGGCTGCAATTTCTGAGGTGCAGTTAACTCTAATTAACGGATCCTCTGCAGCAGAGGTAACTCTGGGTCTTCCTTTCCTGTGGCGGTCCTCATGAGAGCCAGTTTCATCATAGCGATTGATGGTTTTTGCGACTTCACTTGAAGAAACGTTCAAAGTTCTTGAAATGTTCTGGATTGACTGACCTTCATGTGTTATAGTAATGATGGACTGCCATTTCACTTTGCTTATTTAAGCTTTTTGCCATAATATGGACTTGGACTAGGGCTATCTTCTGTATACCACCCCTACCTTGTCACAACACAACTGATTGTCTCAAATGCTTAAAGAAGGAAAGAAATTCCACAAATACATTTTTAAAGAGGCACACCTGTTAATTTAAATTCATTCCAGGTGTATACCTCATGAAGCTGGTTGAGAGAATGCCAAGAGTTTGCAAAGCTGTCATCAAGGCAAAGTGTGTCTACTTTGAAGAATCTCAAATATAAAATGTATTTTGATTTATTTAACACTTTTTTGGTTACTACGTGATTCCATATGTGTTATTTCATAGTTTAGATGTCATCACCATGTGGAAAATGTGAAAAATAGTAAATGTGAAAAATAGTAAAAATAAAGAAAAACCCTTGAATATATACAGTACAGGTCAAAAGTTTAGACGCACCTACTCATTCAAGGGTTTTTCTTTATTTTTACTATTTTCCACATTGTAGAATAATATATATATATAATACATACATACATATAAATATGTTCAAATTGATTTTCCTTTATTACTTTCTAACCCTAACACCCCTCCCCTAATTGGATTAAACTATTGAGCAACAACACTTAGGCTTCTACTTCCAGTTTATTCATACTATCTACATTTTACAGACAATCTATTTTACAATAGTTACATTTTGTTTTTCTTCCTGTCCTTCTTCTAACCTCTCCCATCTATTGTTTTTACAAACGTTCTGAACCTATATACGTTTTACGGACACAGCGTGTTTTACATGAGTTATCTTGTTGTTATTAGTCTCACCTTTCAGCTCCATTCAACCCCTCCCATCTATTAACACCATCCAGTCCCACCCTTCAGCTCCATTCAACCCCTCCCATCTGTCTCTCAACACCATCCAGTCCCACCCTTCAGCTCCATTCAACCCCTCCCATCTGTCTCTGAACACCATCCAGTACCTTCAGCTCCATTCAACCCCTCCCATCTGTCTCATAACACCATCCAGTCCCACCCTTCAGCTCCATTCAACCCCTCCCATCTGTCTCATAACACCATCCAGTCCCACCCTTCAGCTCCATTCAACCCCTCCCATCTGTCTCATAACACCATCCAGTCCCTTCAGCTCCATTTTACCCCTCCCATCTATCTCTTAACACCATCCAGTCCCACCCTTCAGCTCCATTCAACTTCTCCCATCTGTCTCTCACCACCATCCAGTCCCACCCTTCAGCTCCATTCAACCCCTCCCATCTGTCTCATAACACCATCCAGTCCCTTCAGCTCCATTAAACCCCTCCCATCTGTCTCTCAACACCATCCAGTCCCTTCAGCTCCATTCAACCCCTCCCATCTGTCTCTTAACACCATCCAGTCCCACCCTTCAGCTCCATTCAACCCCTCCCATCTATCTCTTAACACCATCCAGTCCCTTCAGCTCCATTCAACCCCTCCCACCTGTCTCTGAACACCATCCATATTGGATTTATATTTGCCATGTATTTTTCAACTGTGCCGTGATGCTTCACAAACGTTCTGAACCTTTCTATTATCATAATTTTTACAGATGATAAATTAAAGATAAACATTTTTTTTGTTTGTTGCTAAAAGTATCATCATGTTATTGATTGATTGACTATGACTTTTCAGATCACCCAGTAGTGCTATGTGCACAGTTAGCTCCAGGTAAATGTTATCATGTTGATTGTAATGCATTTGATGTGATCCAATAAAAACAATTGTTGACTATAAAAGCACCATGTTACTCATGTGTGAGTGCTGCAGCTACTTCTTTCAGTAAATACTGATTCACATGAACTGAATACTGATTCACATGAACTGAATACTGATTCACATGAACTGAATACTGATTCACATGAACTGAATACTGATTCACATGAACTGAATACTGATTCACATGAACTGAATACTGATTCACATTAACTGAATACTGATTCAC